>NC_090730.1:5884652-5887152 GCF_036898095.1 Palaemon carinicauda | reverse complement strand
TACTACTACTACTACTCATCTTTCATTGACAACTCCAACGATGAAAAGTTGAATAAGTTTTCAACCAGCAAAAAAAGTATGATTTATTTTTCTTTGGTCTCCCCGGTCTTCAGGGAATCCTCTTCGAAGTCATTATCCCCCTCTGAATGGGCTGCAGCGTAACACAATACCTTCCCCCCCCCCCCTCTCCGTTTTTCCCTATCCATTAACCTATACATGATAATTCGTCATCCTTTCTCTCTGCGTTGGTGTATGGAAAGATTTTGCAAATAACTCTCTCTCTCTCTCTCCGCTCATCTCTCTCTCTCTCCTCTCTCTCTCTCTCTCTCTCTCTCTCAATGTGGGTGATTTTATTACATACAAATAGCAAATACATTTAACAGACTTCCAGCGGATGTAGTGAATGAATTCAAGAATAAGTTATACAAAATCCTTGTAACTCTCTCTCTCTCTCTCTCTCTCTCTCTCTCTCTCTCCTCTCCTCTCTCTCTCTCTCTCTCTCTCTCAATGTGTTGATTTTATTACATACAAATAGCAAATACATTTAACAGACTTCCAGTGGATGTAGTGAATAGTAACATGGTAAACGAATTCATTATACAAAATCCTTGTAACTCTCTCTCTCTCTCTCTCTCTCTCTCTCTCCTCTCTCTCTCTCTCTCTCTCTCTCTCTCTCAATGTGTTGATTTTTTTACATACAAATAACAAATACATTTAACAGACTTCCAGCGGATGTAGTGAATAGTAACACGGTAAATGAATTCAAGGATAAGTCATACAAAAGCCTTGTAACTCTCTCTCTCTCTCTCTCCTCTCCTCTCTCTCTCTCTCTCTCTCTCCTCTCTCTCCTCTCTCTCTCTCTCATGCGACATAAGTTTATCACTTATTTAATAAAACTTGAGAAACAAGCTCTTTCCTTGCTTGTCATTTCTTGATAATTTTTTCCTTTATCTTTTTTTTTTTTATTATTGAATAACAATAAAACTGTCCAGGTCTATCGGCTCTTTATTTGTTTGCCCATCTATTTCTGCTTGTCCTTTTTATTATCTAATATTTCAAAACAGTTCAGGTCTGTCTATTTGTTTATGTACGTCTCTGTTTCTCTCGTCCTTGTGGTGTGATGGTATCTCTTTCTGCTCCAGTTTTTATTATTCAATAACAATTATTAAAACTGTCCAGATCTGCCTGTCTATTTGTTGAGATACTTATCTGTTTATTCTAGTTCTTGTGGTATGATAGTAGCCCTCTCTGCTCCATCATAAAGGACAGTGGGTATTACAGTGGTAACGTGTTCGCCTAGCTTTCACAAGGCAGCAGATCGATTCCAGTCCGGGACAGCGAGTTTAAGCTGTTTATTGGGAGGCAACTGCTGTGCTTGGGCACCATAATAGGGGTTTGACTTTCCTGGCTGACGTTCTGGTGAGTATCTATTCCTATGAAAATGGAACTGAAACAAATACCTTTAACCTTCAAAGTGCACTTCGTAATATAAAAATAACATCGAGATGAAGATACCATATATGATATCTCTGTCTATCAGCGCCGAGCACTTGCATAAGATTCCATTCAATTTGTAGTGTCATACAAGACATTGAGTGTTTACCCCCCGCAACCACAGGATATGTTTACAAAGAATTCCTTTCAATGTGTCTGTTAGGTAGCACGGATTTCGTTACGATGAATGTCATGAGATCTGACTGGTATACTGGTTGTCAGTAACTTATTTATGTTTTATTCTTTTATCTACGCAATTATTCAGTTATTTTTTATACGTTTATACACACAATCATTCAGTTATTTTACAACTAAATTTCTCCGGGATATTTATTTTAGTGTTGTTGCTGTTCTTAAGTTATTTTTTCTTGTTTCCTTTCCTCACTGGGCTATTTTCTCGGTTTGATCCCCTGGGCTTAAAGTATCCCTGCTTTTCCAACTGAGATTGTAGCTTATCAAGTAATAATAATAATAATAATAATAATAATAATAATAATAATAATTATAATAATAATAATAGTACTGTCAATTTTCACAAATACACAATAATTTCACAACATTACGCAATATGCTCAACCTTACCTCGTCTAATCGCTTACAAAGAATACAGCATGCATCTCCTATGTAACTTATTTGTTTATCTTGGGATTTTGTATTTTATGTTATTTACACACTCGTCCAGTTCATTTTATAACTAAATTTCCCCAGGATATTGACTATTTTCACAAATACCACATTACTTGTTTATCTTGGAATCTTTATATTCTGGAATTTACACAATCATCCAGTTCATTTATAACCAAATTTCCCAGATTATTGACGATTTCACAAATGCACAATAATTTCACTTTCCGCAAAATGCTCATTACAACCTCGTCGAACCCCTTACAGATACTACGCCATATATATCTAGTTGTTACAGCCATTCTAGTCCTTCCAGGACGTCCCTTAATACAAACGATGCAATATTTTGTAGATCATCCTTACCTGCTACTACTGAATTCTG
>NC_090730.1:5861877-5884152 GCF_036898095.1 Palaemon carinicauda | reverse complement strand
CCTTAAAAAATAATTTAAATTCTTTCCCATTTCCTTAAATTTGAAGCTAGTAAAACCGAATTTACCTTAAAAAATACTTTATATTCTTTCCAATTTCCTTAAATTTGAAGCTAGTAAACCTGATTTTACCTTAAAAAATACTTTAAATTCTTTCCAATTTCCTTAAATTTGAAGCTAGTAAAACCGAATTTACCTTAAAAAATACTTTAAATTCTTTCCAATTTCCTTAAATTTGAAGCTAGTAAAACCAAATTTATCTTAAAAAATACTTTAAATTCTTTCCAATTTCCTTAAATTTGAAGCTAGTAAAACCAAATTTACCTTAAAAAATACTTTAAATTCTTTCCAATTTCCTTAAATTTGAAGCTAGTAAAACCGAATTTACCTTAAAAAATAATTTAAATTCTTTCCCATTTCCTTAAATTTGAAGCTAGTAAACCTGATTTTACCTTAAAAAATACTTTAAATTCTTTCCAATTTCCTTAAATTTGAAGCTAGTAAAACCGAATTTACCTTAAAAAATACTTTAAATTATTTCCAATTTCCTTAAATTTGAAGCTAGTAAAACCAAATTTATCTTAAAAAATACTTTAAATTCTTTCCAATTTCCTTAAATTTGAAGCTAGTAAAACCAAATTTATCTTAAAAAATACTTTAAATTCTTTCCAATTTCCTTAAATTTGAAGCTAGTAAAACCAAATTTATCTTAAAAAATACTTTAAATTCTTTCCAATTTCCTTAAATTTGAAGCTAGTAAAACCGAATTTACCTTAAAAAATACTTTAAATTCTTTCCAATTTCCTTAAATTTGAAGCTAGTAAAACCGAATTTACCTTAAAAAATACTTTAAATTATTTCCAATTTCCTTAAATTTGAAGCTAGTAAAACATAATTCACCTTAAAAAATACTTTAAATTCTTTCCAATTTCCTTAAATTTGAAGCTAGTAAAACCAAATTTATCTTAAAAAATACTTTAAATTCTTTCCAATTTCCTTAAATTTGAAGCTAGTAAAACATAATTCACCTTAAAAAATACTTTAAATTCTTTCCAATTTCCTTAAATTTGAAGCTAGTAAAACCAAATTTACCTTAAAAAATACTTTAAATTCTTTCCGATTTCCTTAAATTTGAAGCTAGTAAAACCGAATTTACCTTAAAAAATAATTTAAATTCTTTCCCATTTCCTTAAATTTGAAGCTAGTAAACCTGATTTTACCTTAAAAAATACTTTAAATTCTTTCCCATTTCCTTAAATTTGAAGCTAGTAAAACCGAATTTACCTTAAAAAATACTTTAAATTATTTCCAATTTCCTTAAATTTGAAGCTAGTAAAACCAAATTTATCTTAAAAAATACTTTAAATTCTTTCCAATTTCCTTAAATTTGAAGCTAGTAAAACCAAATTTATCTTAAAAAATACTTTAAATTCTTTCCAATTTCCTTAAATTTGAAGCTAGTAAAACCAAATTTATCTTAAAAAATACTTTAAATTCTTTCCAATTTCCTTAAATTTGAAGCTAGTAAAACCGAATTTACCTTAAAAAATACTTTAAATTCTTTCCAATTTCCTTAAATTTGAAGCTAGTAAAACCGAATTTACCTTAAAAAATACTTTAAATTATTTCCAATTTCCTTAAATTTGAAGCTAGTAAAACATAATTCACCTTAAAAAATACTTTAAATTCTTTCCAATTTCCTTAAATTTGAAGCTAGTAAAACCAAATTTATCTTAAAAAATACTTTAAATTCTTTCCAATTTCCTTAAATTTGAAGCTAGTAAAACCGAATTTACCTTAAAAAATACTTTAAATTCTTTCCAATTTCCTTAAATTTGAAGCTAGTAAAACCGAATTTACCTTAAAAAATACTTTAAATTATTTCCAATTTCCTTAAATTTGAAGCTAGTAAAACATAATTCACCTTAAAAAATACTTTAAATTCTTTCCAATTTCCTTAAATTTGAAGCTAGTAAAACCGAGTTTACCTTAAAAAATACTTTAAATTCTTTCCAATTTCCTTAAATTTGAAGCTAGTAAAACATAATTCACCTTAAAAAATACTTTAAATTCTTTCCAATTTCCTTAAATTTGAAGCTAGTAAAACATAATTCACCTTAAAAAATACTTTAAATTCTTTCCAATTTCCTTAAATTTGAAGCTAGTAAAACCGAATTTACCTTAAAAAATACTTTTAAATTCTTTCCAATTTCCTTAAATTTGAAGCTAGTAAACCTGATTTTACCTTAAAAAAAAACTTTAAATTCTTTCCAATTTCCTTAAATTTGAAGCTAGTAAACCCGAATTTACCTTAAAAAATACTTTAAATTCTTTCAATTTCCTTAAATTTGAAGCTAGTAAAACCGAATTTACCTTAAAAAATACTTTAAATTCTTTCCAATTTCCTTAAATTTGAAACCCGATTTTACCTTAAAAATGCTTTAAATTCTTTCCAATTTCCTTAAATTTGAAGCTAGTAAAACCAAATTTACCTTAAAAAATACTTAAAATTCTTTCCAATTTCCTTAAATTTGAAGCTAGTAAAACCGAAATTACCTTATAATAAAAGTTTTCCAATTTTCTTGATTTTGAAGCTGGTAAAACCGAAATTACCTTATAATTACCTAAAAAAAAATCCAATTTCCTTAAATTTGACACTAGTAAAACCGAAATTGCCTTATAATTACCTAGAAAATTCCAATATCCTTGAAATTGACACTAGTAAAACTGAAATTGCCTTATTACCTTGAGAAAATCCTAGAAACCATGCAAATTACCTCAAACTAAGGTAATTGATTACCTTAAACGTTTAAACCTTAAACCCTGCTTATAAGAAACTTGCCTCAAGACACCTTTGTTACCAACTGAATATTTTGTTATACAAAATGTAATATTACCTGAATTCTCTATACCGAATATCATTACTTATAAAATGGGACTAAAATGCTTAATATATTGTAACTATCAATTTTGTATTACCTGAAATATCACAAAAACGTAAAGTCTACACACAATAGTCACTATACAGAAACTAATTTTAAATTTATATTAAACTTAAGCATTACTAATTTATATTACACTTAAACGTTATAAATTTATACTACAATTAAACATTATTAATTTATATTACACTTAAACGTTATAAATTCATATTACACTTAGGCCTAAACGGATGTCACACTAAAAACATTTCAAAATAGAATAATCAAATATAATCTTCATAAGAAAGGGTAGCGAGATATAGGCCTAAGCCACGTGGAAACGTTTCATATCACGACAAAAAAAAAAAAAAAAAAAAAAAAAAAAAAAAAAAAAAAAAAAAAAAAAAAGTAAACATAGTTCGCATGTTTCGTATGTACATAAACAAAGCAATAATAGGACGTACAAATAAATGAGATATCGCATAAACCCACAAATAGAATAAGATCAATGAAAAGCTTAGGCCTACCTGGAACATTTACGAATGTTCAAACAAATGACACTTACCAGTTGAAAACAATAACAGAAAACATTGAAGTAAAATAATAAAACACACACACACACACACACACACACATATATATATATATATATATATATATATATATATATATATATATATATATATATATATATATATATATATATATATATATATATATAAGGTACGACAAAGTATTTGAAGACAAACTGAAGGTAATACCCTTAGTCTAAAGGTAACACTATATTGAATTAACGTTATTTTGAGGTGAACGGGTTTCACATCACAATGGGTATTTAACCATTAGTTCTAGTACGCATGCACAATAGTTCAAATCCCGGAAGACTACTTTCACTACTTTAAATATTTCATAATGATAACTACTGGCGCTAAGCAATAAACGCGAAATCATATCATATGCTTTAGTCCAGCACAGAGTTTTGTGTCTAAACCTTGTGTAGGCCTACACATATTGAAAATACGATTGTATGGATCGTGTAACTTTACAAGAATTGCTAGGTTTCCCTGTAAATAAAAAATGGCATTTTCTTCAAAGCCACTGTGTGTGAGTTGTAGAACTTATTAATCAACTATATTTGCAGCACCCTTTCTTCACTTAAGCTAATCATGCAAGGCAATAACAGCAACGCTAAACTTAGCCTAGGTTCATTTCCTAGGTTCCCACATTTACAAAAGTTTTTTCCAAGTGCACTGAAAAGCTTCAAATACTTTATTAAAGCCCATAGAATACTAACCAGATGCTGGGTCAAGTCCTTTCCTAAGGTTTGCAAAGCCTACCTAGATAATAGTCCTACAGTTATAAACTATACTAGACAGTAATACCATGCTTTACGGCAAATCGATATAAGTCAGTTCAGACATTACGTAGCTCATTCTTACATATTAAACACAAAATTAAAATCAGTGTTAACATCATTGTTTCCTGACATCATGTCAGTTTGTATATCGTAAAATGACAAATCTTAAAAAGGGCAGCAATTTAAAGGTTTTAAAGTCCGATCATGAATGGCAGAGGCAAGGGAGAGTAACATTGCCCTACCGAGCATGACAATGCCCTACAGATTGACCATATATACATATGATCAGCCCCCAAGTACACTCTCCACCTAAGCTATGACCAAGGAGCGCCAGGCAATAGCTGCTGATGACTCAGCAGATAGACCTATAGGCTCCCCCAAACCCACCATCCTTAGCTCACAAGGATGGTGAGGTTGCAACGATCAAAGAAACTAAAGAGTTTGAGCGGGACTTGAACCGCAGTCTGGCGTTCACCAGTCAGTGACGTTACCACATCGGTCATCACAATCCTATATTAACTACACTAACCTAAGTCCTTTGATAAGAGTAAATTTTCAACTTGGCTGGAACTCAGCGGTTAAAATTTATAACAAAGTGCCAGTAATCAGAGTACTGTTGGGTAATGGGGAAGCCCAAACTCCTCCCCTATTACACTTGAGTAACCATTTTGACCTTTATCTAGGGCTTCCGAGGAGGTTAAGGATTGAAATGAAACTTGAAGGATTCGGGTTTGTATAATTTGGAAAAATACAAATAACCTTTAAAACTTTTGATTTGTTCCTACACAAATACCAACCACAGTCCTTGAAAAAGGAGACTTAGCCTTAGGGGGGAGGCTCCTATTATCCTACTGGGTGGTATAAACTCCTGGGATGTCAATACAGCTTGACTTGATAGAGGTAGGGTTCTGCTGGATACTACCACCTCCCAACACTTGAGAATAGATTCTCTTGAGTTAGGCTAGATTTCTGTCCAATGAGAGACTGTCGAGGAAGAACCTAATATTCTTGGGAGGATACAATGTCACAACGTATGGTCAATAAGGCGTAATGTATCCTATATTCTATCCATTCTCCCCTTCATATGGTGAATTAGGGAGATAATTCTTTAACCGACTTGTATAGAACAGTTGTTCGGTACTGAATCTGATACGCATCAACGTCCAATACAACTCATGAAGGAACAATTACTGCACCCTAAGAGAGGGGAAAGAAAAGGGTAAAAGAACCAGACACTACACCTCCTCTAGAATAATGTTGCGACTTATCTTGGACAAGATGCTTCTTGTCCGGTAATTAGTTATGTTAGACATTCTGCTGAGCAGCTAGCACAGGTCACAATGAAAAGGTTTTTTCAAAGACTTGTAGGTATGATCCCATGAATAGTGGGATGTAAACGTTGCCTGGTGCTTCCTAAATCAGGCCTTAGCATTTGTGCAACTGACAAGGATCTTCCTGAAGTATAGGGCAGATCCGATATTCTGGTATCATGTGATAACAATCATAAGGTTTCTGACCTTACAAAGCAATTGCATGATCCCAAATTACTGTACTGTACTGTACATAAACATACGAGTTCCAAGCATGGTGAATGATCGTAGAGTTCCAAATTGTAGTATATGATCGTAGAGTTCCAAATTGTAGTATATGATCAAAGAGTTCCCAATTGCTGTAGATGACTGTAGAGTTCTCATTTGTAGTAGATGATCGTAGAGTTTCCAATCGCAGTAAACGTTTGTTAAGTTCTTGATCATGGTAACTGATCGTGAGTTTTGCAATCACGGAGCAAGGGCAATTTCATGAAAACGTTGACTTTGGAGAACAAGTGCAAGGCAACCTGTCTTGCAGGGAGATCACAATCAAAACTTTTCCCTAAAGATGAAAAACATAAGGGCAGGGCATAAGGCACCTCGCACTTGTGCTGTTAAGATCTCATTTCTTGTACACGTAATGAAAACGGTCCTAGGTTCGTCTTTCATCATATGTGTGATGGAAAAGCAAGGACAAAATAGAGGCCAGAAGCTCTGAGACCCGAAAGTCACTAAAGAAGATCCGTGAAGTATCCGATCGTGTAGCATCAAACAAGCAAGGTGAATGCATGAACCTTGTAACCAAACGTATTCTAGTGGAAATAAGCATTTCCGATACATAACCTCTAGCCTCGCTCACTAGGTGTTAATGCAGTGCACTCTGTATAGTATATAGCTCACTTAAGTTGTTGTGGGGCCTTTTTTTATTAATCAAGAAAACAAAAACTTGATCTAGTACGAGGGCGAGTGCCAGCAACAAGCGCAGGAGTACTTGTATCCCAAACTGCTTAATGCTGGGCACATTCTTGGTATGAACCAATGTTAGATATGATCTTGGTATGTACTACCCTCACATACTCCAAGATTGTCAGACGCATATACACGAGCATATGAACGCTACAAAGCCAGTGAATGAGTACGCTCAGGTGAGATGGTGCTCCCATAAGAACAAGCAATAACGAGCAGGTGAAGGGGTACAGTACTCCCACAGGATCGTGTGATCAGGAGCAGGTGAGATGGCTCTCCCGAGATGTGCATGATCAAGAACAGGTGGAAATGATTTCAAATAGCATGTGCTCCTTTGAACTGGGCTGCTTCCCGCCACTTACCTCTCTCTCCTCCTAGCTCGTCCCAGCTCCCGTGACTGAGTCAGCCTCACTCTTGCTCTGTGTCGCCTCATGCGTACTGTGTCTCGCTGCATCCTCCTAGCCTAAGTATTTTGCATGACATTGCCTTGCCTTTGCTACAAGATTATGGCAACCAAGTGTGCTCCTGCTACTTCCGAAGGGACTGCTAAATGGCAGGAGATGGACATGATCCTGGAAGAAAAGGAAAAAGTCCTGGACAAGTGTAAGGAAAGATAAGATACACGGCTGTTGGGATACTTTTCAGCGTGAATAAGAGTACCGCGAGGTACATGGAGAAGAACCCGGTTAATATTCATGCGGCAGTTGCAGCAAAGATTGTGTCAACGGTGAGGGAAAAAGGCATGATCAAGATGGAGAATGCCCTTTTCTTATGGATCAAGGACCAGTATCGGATGGGCATTGCCATCGACTCGTTAAACATCCAGGAGGAGGCCAAGTTTTCCACCGCCATTTCACAGAGGATGATCCCCAGCCATCCACCAGCTAAGATGGTGCAAACCCACAGATGCCTTTCCAAACCAGCAAAGGTTGGTTTGATAGGTTTAAGCAGTGTTTTGGTCTGAAAAACGTCAAGATTTCTGGGGAGTCCACCTCTGCTGACCATGAGGCAGCGGTAAGTTTCCTGGATGAACTTAAAAAGCTCATTGTGGAGAAGGGGTACGCCCCAGAACAACTGTGGAACATGGATGAAACTGAGAAGTTTATGGACATTCTATATTTAAAATTCTCTGTTTTTTAGCTCCTGTTAGTTTATGTACTTAATTTATTAAAATCTCGTTTCATTTTAGCTTAAAATTTGCCTTTACGTTGATACACGTGTTTGCATTACGTACATATTTTTGCTAGTTTGAATTATTTTTCGGTACCTTCATTTAATGTACTGTAGCCTACCTTATTTGGCTTATTATTAAGAGTTTGCATTTTGACTGTACATCAATGTTCAAATCTTGTTTAATTTCCTTAACGTAGAGAGACATGTCTTGCGTAGATGTGTGCAGTATTGTACGGTTGTACGAATCTATAGGCTAGCTTTACCAATTTGAATTACAGTATTTGTTTGAACCTTTCGTTACTGTACTGTACAGCATTTGGTCTATTATTTAAATGTTTGCATTTTGAGTGTACGTAAGTGTTCAAATCTTGTTTAATTTCCATAACATAGATAGAAGAGTCGTGCGCAGATGCATTTAGTATGGTTGTACGAATCTATAGTTTTGCCAATATGAATTATTTTTTTGGTCTCTTCAGTTACTGTACTGTACAGTACTTGGTTCATTATTTAAATGTTTGCTTTTTGAGTGTATGTAAATGTTCAAATCTTGTTTAATTTTCTTAACGTAGACAGACGTGTTGTGCGTAGATGCATTCAGTACAGTTGTATGCATTTATAGTTTTGCCAGTTTTAATTATTTTTTGGTACCAAATACTGTACTGTACAGTATTTGGTTTATTATTAGTTTAATTTTGTTTAATTTCCTTAACATAGAGACATCTGTCTGCCGTCAATGCGTACAGTGTGCGGTTGTGCAATTCTACAGTTTTGCCAGTATGAACAACAGATACTTTAATTTTGATTTCTTTTTTTTTTCTCAGGCTTATTTTGGATTTTGGAAGATGCCTGAGAAAACCTTCATTTCCAAAGTGGAATGCCATGCTCCTAGTTTTAAGGAAGCAAAGGGCAGGTAGGCTAATGAAGGTAAAATTTTCCTATTTTTCTACTACGTAATTCAATTGTGAAATATTGTAGGCCTACAGGTACTGAAAAATTAACTACAATTATTTTTTTTATCTGTAGGTATAGCTAGATTAATATAATATTTAGCTTCTTTCTTTTACATTATTTATCGTGTACTGTAATTCCAATAAATATGACCCTTTCTGTCTTCCCCTGATATACGTTGATTAGGCTAAGTGCGGTAATGGAGCCGACCGTCCCATTAAACCCGGCTCTATTTATTAATCGGCAAGACCTCGTGCACTTCAACCGCTCGATTTGAATTTGCTGCCAGTGAATTAAATGCACAACAAGATGGCGTGATAATGAAGGACCTCTTCCAAAGCTGGTTCCAGTATGTTTCTTGCCAGAGGTGAAGGACTACCTCAAGAAGAAGGGCAGGGAGTTTAAGGTCCTCCTCACCCTGGACAACTCCCAGACATCCTTCCCCTGTCGGTGTGACAGTCCCTAATGTTTAAGTGGTGTTCTTTCCTCCAGACACCACTGCCCTCATACAGCCTATGGACCAGGGGATAATAAGGAACTTCAAGGCCCACTAGAGCCTACTTGTGATGGCACGACTCCAAGAGGCCACTAAAAACAACCCTGACCTCAACATGGACTACTGGAAGATATTTACGATAATAGACTGTCTGTCCGTTGTCAAGGATTCCTTCCACAGTACATTCATTATCATTTTTCAAATACTCTACCGTACTTTATTTTTATTCTATTTTTTTTATTTATACAAAAGTACGGTACAGTACGCAGGGGACCGAACAAGTCTGTACCTACAATATTTTTGTATTTTCTGTTTATAAAAATATTGCACTTAGGCACGATTGCTAATGATTATATTTTTCCAACACCAATGTGTCCATACTGTATATATGAAAATATTATTACCGGGTTACTGTGTAGATGTCGGATTCCCTATAGAAATATGCAAGAAACGACACATCAGGAGTTGCACCATGCTTCAAGATTGCTGCGTAGACCTTCCTACGAAAATGGTAAGTGGTCGTTGTATAAAATAAGTACACTTAGTTTCAGTAATCTTAATTTATACTGTATACATATTGTACAGAACAGTATAACACTGCCATACAAATTGTTTATTAACTACAGACAGCTGTACTTTTTTTTGTTTTGTTTTTAGTTTACAAAAGTATGGTACAGAAGGGGTACCGAACAAGTCCACACTTACTGAACAGTACTGTACTTATGTATTTTCTGTTTATAAAAATACTGTCCCTGTACACAATTACTAATGCTTATATTTTTTTCACAGCTACTGTACATACATACTGTACATATTACCGGGTTACTGTAGATTTCGGATTCCCTACAGTACATACCGTGCAAGAGACAACGCCACAAGAATTACGTCATGCATCACGTTTGCTGCGTAGAACTTCATGCGAAAATGGTTAGTGGTCGTTGTATAAAATATGGACACTTAGTTAATCTTAAATTGCTAAATATTGTACAGAACAGTAAATGGTAATACTGTACACTATAGGTTTTTTTTTTATTAATTACTTGTATTTATTTACTGTAAATGTGGGCTACATGTGTGGCAAGTTGTCAAATGTAGTCAAGTCGTCTGAATAAATACAGCGAACACTTACAGTCCAGTTAAACTGTAGGCTACTGTAGTGATATTACTGTATGTATATTACAGTAATATTCACTATAGTATCAGCAAGTGTTATAGTACAGTACCGTGCAGTTTTACTTGATAAAAACAACAGTGTTTTGTTATAAGTGTATGATGACAACTCGATAAAATTATAGTTTCTTACTGTGCTGTAGCCTTACTGTGTTCAGTATGTAGTGTACATATGTGCACAACTGTACACTGTAGGTCTAACATTTAATCATAAACTGTGATAGGAACCAAAATAAAAACAATATTAGGCAGTACTTAGTGTGTTAATCATTTGCTTGGGCACTCGCTCATAGACAAGGGGCAGTGACTTGTTAGGTTAGGAGCTATCGCACCCTGAGGCATAAAAAACGTATCAATTCGCTCTTTTCGTGCCTATTTCTGATACCTAACCCTCGCGAAGAATGAGGTCTAACTGTAGCATGCAAATGATTATTAGCAACCTATTGGGCGTGCGTAAAGGAGCACTTAATCTCGCCATCTTTTTCTTTGTCCTCGGTGAAGGATTGGGAAACATTGTCGTCTCTCCCACAGTAAGAGCAATGGTGGGAGACATAAATGCAATTCTCATTGTTTTTAAGAAATAATCGTCAAAAAAAAAAAAGGTGGTCTTCTTTCGACCAGCAATGTGCTTCAAGTCCGACGAGTGCATGGATCCACTGTTGGCGCCAAAAAGCAAAGGAGTGTCAGAATTAAAAGAATAACTTGAAGTTCTCCTAATGACAATAAGCACGGTTTCATTTCTCAGTTATGGTGACATTGTCATTGCTAGTACACACTAGTAAGGGAATATACAGCAACAAGAATGCTGTTAAATGTTACAACAAGTGTATAAAGTATTGGCAAGCTACACAGAAATTGTCAGAAAGTTATCGAGAAAACTGCAAAACCTAACATCTTCCTTAAATTCACTTGCACGCAACAAACTGCTAGCCATAAATTAGGAGAAAACACAAATAATTAACACAACCAGTTGACAGCTGTACTCTCGGGCAGCTGCAAACAAAGTGGGTACTCAGTGTACAGGACGGGGGGCCCAGATTACCCGCAACCTGACAATAACTACCGACACTTAATCAGGCGAAAACCAGAACTTCATTGGAAATTGACTTTACATCTAGTCTATCGGAACCAATCAATGACGTACAACAGGGTATTACTGTACTGTACAATATACAATATATTTGAGAATGTTTACAGTAGTGGCAATTTTTTACAAACCACTACCTAAAAATGAAAAAAAAATTTACGCTAGACGTATTTACCACAAACTCAAAAGCATATAAGGGGTAGACAATAAGAATACATAGTAAGCCTACTGTACCTTGTCTTAGGATGCTACGTTCTCACTTGTCCACAATAAGCTGACTTGTAAAAGTTGCTTAAAGTATTTGTACAAGTCTGACCCCAGCCAAGGAGTTATGGAACTGTAAACGTTTCCACGTGAGTGCCTTAAGCCAACGGTAAAGATTTTATCAAAATCATGGAAATATAAATTCCTAAAAACATTCTTGAAAAGAATCTCGCAACACAACATATTTTGCCTTGTTGAATGGGTTGACTAATGGTGCACACAACTACTGTTGGTGGTAAAATTATAGTTAGGGAAGGAACAGCATTTTGAACCGAAAAAAATAGTTTTTCCTGTAGTAAACAATTTTATTTTACTGAATTTCACCTTTATTTCATCTGCAAATAAACCGGAAACCAGTTAAACTGTCTAAGAACGGGGATATCTTTATTAGAAATCTAATGGTTTTTGCCCTGCCATGCATTCGCTTTGTGGACAAAGAAAAACATCAAGCTCCTATGGACTGCCAAAGCGGTACATGCTAAACTGCACATGCTAACCCCATTGATTATCATTTCTTCAATAACTAATTTTTCATTTGCAGTGAAAATAAGTGTCATTTTTTAAAGAAAACTTGACTCCTTTATATATAAAAAGAAAAAAAAAAATTTCCGTAGAAAAGATTTTTCTGTCCATAACTATAATAAAACCCAGTTGGTACTGTATTTACCAAATATACAAAGAATAGATGGAGCCTTTTAATAACAAAGTTCATGACCTCCTGTGTGCATAGAAACCACTTAACTTGAACTTAACCACCTAACCTAACCTATAAGCCGTGTCCTTACCTACCTACCTAACTTTGCGGAGTCTAACACACTGCTGTGACCCAACAAAGACTAATGTATTCTTAGCGATAAGATTGAAAATATGGGAGTTATGGGGCATGGCCGTCATGATAATTACCCATGGAAAACACTAAAACGTATCTCGACACTGTAGTTTAAGAAAATCAAAATAATACCAATCAATCTAGGCATAGTAGCCCTACTAAGTGAATACTAACAGCAAAGCCTATTGTAGCCTATACACCCAAAGTTTGTCTTCAAATACAAACTCACAACTGGTACTCACCATTAAGAAGAATCTCTGCATTATGACCCATCTTCATAACCTACATCGTTGTTAAAACGCTTGCTGGTATAATCCCTATATAAGCAAGGATTAGGGCAGGGCGTCCTAGGTTGGGTTACGAAGGAAAGACGTCCTTATTTTTATTAGTTTCCGCAACAGATAATTATCCACGACAAGAAAGATTTCAAATAATGCTGGTTGTACCATAGAGTCCATGTTCCAAAAGACAGAGCAACGGTGTAAATACACTAAATAAATATTATTCACTTTAAAAGTCCGTGACTTTGGGGGTGCGAACAAGTTGATGACGATTAGCGACATACCAAGAGTACCAACCATCCCATGATGTCTTTTTCGAGACATCCTATGCCTGACTCATCATTACGCAAAGTTATTGGATTTTATTAATTTATACTTTCAATTTTTACTTTTTGAATATTTATATAATTTACTATTACGTTTAAAGAATTATCTTAATTTAAAAATCAGTTAAGAATTATAACGACTAGCTAGGAAAGGTTTACAATCCTGTCTTTGTCGAGCCCAGCCACTTTCTTAGTCTGAAGTTATTCTAATTTTCATTAATGCAAAACCGGATTTATATATATATATATATATATATGTGTGTGTGTGTGTGTGTGTGAGTGTGTGTGTGTGTCTACATAAGTTTGTCAAAATTAAACAGTATGAACATGTGCCCGAGATTTTTTTTATTTGTTCTAATACCATATATATATATATATATATATCAGTTTTCATCGCGAATCTTTTTTTTTTATCTCAGAAGCTGTACACAAACCAGAAAGTTGTTTTTGAAACAAATAGCAAACATTTACAGCTATTCACGAGCGAGAGTTTCAGTAATTAGAATGCCTTAGCTTTATTAAAAAATAAAAATAAATTCGTTTTTATCTGAACTAAAGGTGTCTTATCCCGCCCCCAAGAAATCCCTTATTATTTGTTAACTTCTCTGAAATCATAAGGTAAGTTCTCGAGGAGCTATTTTTTTTTTCTTTTGCCAATACAACTAAAAAATGTATAATTAAAATCAGTAGGCCTACTATTTTCCAATAACTAAAAAAACGAAATTGGTCGCTATTGCATGAATTATAATGACTCGTGAGTGTGGTGTGTGGTCATCTATAAATTATTGTTATTTATTAAAGTTACAGATCACAATACTGTTTGTGATATATTATATAAAACTTGCGAGATAATTTACAAACTTCGATTTTAACCAAGTTGAAAGATAAACAAGAAAACGAAAGTAAAATAGCTGAGCAGTTATATATATATATATATATATATGTGTGTGTATGTATGGGTGTGTGTGTGTGTGTGTGTGTGTGTATGTATATGATGTTTGAAATATGTTAATAGTAGTAATTAAAACATAATCTAGTTTTATGATGCCAGAAGGTAGACTTTTTTGTGTTAATAACTAATATATATATATATATATATATATATATATATATTAAATTGACAACTGCCAAATAAAAGAAACCCATAAACTTTTTCAATGACATGGCCATGTAAATTGAGATTTGGGAAAGGACATTATGGTTGGCACTCCTGAGAAGATGATGCTACCCAGCGTTGCCAGATGTACGATAAAAGTCGTACCCATACGACAATTTTGACTTTTCTACAATCTACGAACCAGTGCTGTGCGACCTACGACATTTTAGTCAAATATGCTCAATTGTACGATTTTTTTTTTCAATTTGTACGACCATGAATAAGAGATTATTATATTTATGGTTTCTGTCGTGATTTTCACCAGTTAATTAAATCTGCCCGATGTACTGGGCGGATCGCAAGGCCTTGAAGAGGCAAAGTTCCCAAAACCCTCCAGGAAATTAACTAAAATACGGCGATAAAATTTACAATTTTATTACAAAAATAAACTCTGATAAAGACAAACAACATTCTTAAGCATTCAAAAAACTCACTGAAAAACAAGACTGACCCTAGGTAATGTAGCATGTGCTCTTCAAGCACAAAGTCCACACCGGACTCATTAACAAACTGAAAATAGTGCCAATTCGAATTCAATACACAACGAATCACACACCAAATATCCCTATTCTTATTTAACTCAGGATTCAGATCCCCAATCACAAGGATCTCTACACTAAACTGCGATATAAAAACTAAACATCTTACACTCAAACTTCTACTACAACCAACCTGGTAGACAAGGTAGAGAGGAGAGATAACAATTAGAGGAGACTTACTTCGGTTGGGGACGTTGGATCAAAGAGGACGAGCTATCCTCGCAACCCCCGACGTCACCTTTTTGGCGCAATTTGCCCTGAACCTAAATTTCTACATTGGATTTTTTTAACATGTTACAACAGAATGACTTTATTTTTCCTAATCTTAAATTACCAGCAATTGATTTTATTAGTCTCAGCGCCTTCCTACCAGGTGGTTTCCTTTTTTGGCTCTAAATGTTCACGTTTGGAACTACATTCATTCGCCCGGGAGTTTTTCCTCTCCCTCCAATTTGACGTAGTCGTAGGAGGAGTCAAATGGCGGGAATTTCGATTGATCGGGTCGAAATTCCCGACATCCTCCACGCCCCAAAATAAGGAGCGATGAAACGTCGGTCAATTGGATGGAGTTAGACTCGGGGTGAGGGGAGTGGCTTACTCCGAGACTCTGTTAGGCTCGCTGCGTAGCGCTCCGCAACGACTCGAACAGAGTACGCACAATATACTACAGCAATGTTACCCCGGGGTATAAACACAATCAATAATATACAGTCATATAACAGATCAAAATAGGCAATGGGCCTAGCAATTCTAAAGCACTCGTGTAATACACATAAGGAACAGCAGAAATAAGTGATATGTACACACTTTACAATTCAATTGGCAAGCAATTAGGCAATGGGCCTAAGACAATTCAAGAAATGGTAGAAATGCAATCATAATAAGTCAAGTGCAACGACAATTAGGCAATGGGCCTAAGACAATTCAAGAAATGGTAGAAATGCAATCATAATAAGTCAAGTGCAACGACAATTAGGCAATGGGCCTAAGACAATTCAAAAAAAATGGCAGAAATACAATCATAATAATTCAAGTGCAACGACAATTAGGCAATGGGCCTAAGACAATTCAAAAAAAATGGCAGAAATACAATCATAATAATTCAAGTGCAACGACAATTAGGCAATGGGCCTAAGACAATTCAAAAAATGGCAGAAATACATATGACAATTCAAATTCAGTCTGTCTCAACTCACAATAATCGAGACTTCTATAGCGCTGCTACATGCAGGCCGTTACTTAATGGAGTACAAGAGGGAGGGGCAGGTCCTGTGCAACGCTCGGTCTGTACGCACGAGAGACCATCCCGTCCCCGTACTCCACCCCTAAGCACTTCCAACCTCCGCAGATTCACGCACACCTCACAAACTCCACCCTCCCTACCTTCCAGATAGAACACGCCCCCTTTTCACTTACAGTTTGCAGCTACTTTTTATATATCGTCACCTTTCAGTACAGTCCATTAGTTCTCGCTGTTTCACGGCAGCCCTTCTCAATGGGCGTGCAGAACGTCTTTGTGCGTTCGTCTGCTCTGATTCAGTTTCATTTTCATTTTCACTTCTTTCACTAACTGCATAGTTCTCACCTTCCTCGTCGCTGTCGTCCGTTCCTGTGGCTGGTTGTTGAGTTGTCGTAGCTGTTGCCATACCCTGGTCGTTCCCAGACGTCTCCGCTATCCCTGGCATTCCGGCTGTCGAACTGTAAGCACCCTCTTTTCCGTCATCGCCGTCGTCTCCTTCATGGTCATCCTCAGAGGGGGCTATTTCTAGGGGAACCAGGTGGCTGACAGCTCGCAGCGATTCGACACCCTCAAACAACACTTTCGCCGAGCGTACGACTCCGTTGTCGTCAGGATACGTCTCCACGACACGTCCCAGTGGCCAAGTCGCTCTCTTCTTATTGTCCTGCTTCACTAGCACGATGTCTCCGGGGTGCAGCTTGGAGGGTTCCCCGGGCCGACTGTCGTGCCGGGCCCTCAAGGCACTCAAGTATTCCTTTCTCCCGCGTTCCCTAAAGGCTTTGAGCGAATCTGTCAATCTTACGTAACGATCACGTAGCTTCCGAGAGGTGAAGGTTGCGTTCAGATGGTCGTCCGGTAAGATCGGGGCCATGAGGTGGACTTGGTGTCCTCTTATCAAATGGGAGGGGGTGAGGACTTCATCCTCGCGCTCGTCACCGCTGTACATGAGCGGTCGATTATTCACCACTGCTTCTGCTTCTTTCACGAGGGTTAGCACGTGGGCGTCCGGCAGGTACTTCTTTCCGAGGGCTATCTGGAGGGTCCGTTTCGTTACTCCTATCAAACGCTCGAAGAACCCACCCTTCCAAGGTGCACGGGGCGTCTGAAACCGCCACTTTATGCCAGTTTTCCTCAGGAACTGCTGGACTTCATCCTCTTCATAAAGTCCCTGCAGGAGGTGGCTGGCAGCCTTGAAGGTTTGATGGTTATCGGACATGATGAGCTGTGGGGCACCGTGGGTGGCGCTAAACCGTCTAAGTGCCAACACGAATTCTTCTGCTTCCAAAGAGGGACAGAAGTCAAGGTACACGGCTCTGCTGGCCATGCAAGTTACGATAAGTATATACCCTGGCCGTGTTTCCGTGTGTATAGCTGCTGTGTGGTCCACTCCGACCGCCGTGAACGGTTTTGTGAGGGTGATCCTTTCCTTTGGCAGGGGGGGTGGTGGTGGCTGTCTCGTTAGAGGCTGGAAGGCCAGCTTGCATTCAGGGCATTGCCGCACGGTTCGCTTCGCAATGGAACGTAGACCCGCCACCCAACATTTCTGTCGAAAGATACCTATTAGAGTATTCACCCCACAATGCAAATGTAATTGATGTAAATAATTTAGATACATCCTAACCAAATGCCCTTTGGCTGGCAAGAGAATTAAATGATCAGTTTCTCCTACATGGGACACTCGTCCCCTGGTGCAGATGAGATTATCTACCAAAACTAAATTCAATTGTCTAGCAAAATTAGCAACTTCACGAGGGGGTCTGACTCCGCCCTCTAAGTAGGCATAAACAGTAGGCAAATAATGTTTTTGCTCTAATTTTACAACAATACTGAACGGATGCCGTTCTATCTTAGCAAACTTTAAAACTAGTCTGGCTACTCGTAACAAGAATTGGAACCCTACTTCCCTCTTCAGGACGTCCCAAATCTCGCCTGGGGGGGTAGGACACATCTCCTCCCTCAACTCCTGCACCGCCGCTACTACGTGAGTTTGATGTAGTAAATCTTCCTCCTCGCAAGGAACAGGCCTTCCCGTGGTCCTGAGAAATTCTGGACCGTTCCTCCACAGGGGGTTAGCTTGCAATTGTTGAGCCGTTGCGCCTCGGGATAGGATATCGGCAGGGTTCTGCTGACTAGGGACATGGTTCAGACTGAAACTACAAACCTGCTGAATAAAATTAATTTCCGCCACTCTGTTAGAAACAAACACATTTTTATTAGACCTAGCATCGGGCGATGCTACCCACGCCAACGTTACCTTACTGTCGGTCCACATTACTATTTCCCGTGGCTCGATCAGATCCTTGAGCGTTCTTGCTAGTCTGCTGCCTAACAACAAGGCCAGCAACTCTAGCTTAGGGATCGTCAGCTTGCTCATCCCTTTCGGAGTGATCCGGGTTTTACTTGTTACCAGACTTACCCGATTGCGTTCGTCCCTAGTATATGCTACTGCTCCATATGCCTTACTGCTGGCATCGGTGAACACATGAAGTTGTAAGCCTTTTTTTCCTATTGATCTTTGAAAGGTGATGTCGCTCACCGCTTTCAAATCATTCAACAATTCACTTGCCTCTTTAGCCCTCTCTTTTGCTAAAACATCATCCCAACCTACATTATCCTCCCATAGTTGTTGAAGGAAAAGCTTTCCCCTTACAAATAATGGGCTTATCAAACCTATCGGATCATATATGGAGACTAATAGGGAAAGTACCCTACGCTTCGTGGGCACCCATCCCTCCCCCAACTCACAGATCCTTTTGCTTTCTTTCACACACAATCTGTCCCACGTCCCGGGCCCATCGCAGCCCGAGCACGTTCACACTCACAGGCTCATTCCACTGTCTCTCGCTATCGAAGGCCAAGTGATTGCTGGCCCACCCTTCTAAGGGGCATACCCGCCCTTTTTAAGATGTTATGAACAGACTCATGCTCTTGCCTCATATGTTCTATATCTTCAAACGTGGCCAGATAATTATCAACATAAAAAGATTTTACTAAATCTGGGCGCCCTTCCTCTTTAAAATGACAATTTAATATTTGCTGTAGCAAAAATGGACTAGCTGTGATGCCGAACACCACGACTCTAAAGGCGAAGGTAAGCGCTCGACCAGCTGCCTTGCGCCACAGAAATCGTGTGTATTTGGCATCACGAGGATCTAACAAAACACGATGGAATGCTTTACTTATGTCGGCTAACATGGCATATCGATTCAACCTAAACCTTATAATTAAACTATATGCTACTTCTACCAAATTGGGCCCAGGCAAAGGGACATTCATTCAAGGACTTGCAACCTTGTGACTTGGCAGAGGCATTGAACACGATTCTAAGGGGGGGTGGTACGGCTGTCTTTCTTAACACCGAAGTGTGGCATGTAATAACCTTCCACTACGGGATTTTTCACTTCAGATATAAAACCTGCTTCGAGATACTTATCTATCACTCCCTGATATTGTTCAAGATATTCCCTATCCTTTCTGAATTTTGTCTGCAACGACTCCAACTGCGCCATAGCGTTACGATAATTTGTTTCTGGCCTAGCATCCGATGCGAATGGTAGGCTAACCTGATATCCCTCAGATTTTCGTACAACGCTTTGCGATACCTTTCGCACGGCCTCGGCCTCGCGAACAGTGTATTGCTCAGATGGGGCGATACCAACACGGTCTAATCGCCACCACTCATCTACATCATACAGATATGGCTCGTCCGTGATTCTGCACACTCTCAACGTTCTTACTTGTTCGACCCTTTCCCCTTGGAAACAGCCACTGTGGCACCTTCCCGTACGGGGGACATACCATTATGCGTTAAGAAAAGATTTATCCCATCTACTTTTTCTACACCTATGACAAAATAGCTAAAATAATCAGCCCCAACTAATATGTGAACGTTCTTCATGGTATCTGATTGGTTTTGCTGGATCGGCTAACGTGACTCCCTTAGTCAACAGATGCTGTCTGACTTTAACATAACCCACGTTATGTATCGGGGACGTCCACGTGTTCGTGTGCCACCAATTTCATACGCACGATTCTTTTCCCCATTTCAACCCTGCAACTTACTACATCGTATTGGCCGCTTATTTCCTCGGAACCAAATGGAGCTATATTCAAGGATACTCTTCCTACCACCGGTAGGCCTAATTGACGGGCAATTTTTTGCAGAGATGAAGCTCCTCTGGCTTCCTGAGTCGAGAAATAGGCGGACTCGCTTACTACCTTGCCTTTGTTGAATACTTGCCATGGCTGTTGGCAAGATAGTGCATGGGAGGGTCCACATCAGACCTCTGCGCGATTTTTTGCGCTCGTGCACGGCTTAGATTCTACTTTAACCTTAGACGGACGGGGGGCATTTTGGTTCGGTGCAGGCGTCGCATTTTACTACGGGGCGGGACGTTGTTGATTGACTATTACTATGACTAGGGATTGATTGCGGTCTACCCGCATCGCAAATCGCAGTGTGGTGCTTAGCATTACAGTTTCTACAGGAATTTGATACGGGACATTTATCGCTACGATGGCCTGATTTCGTGCAATTGAAACAAAGACCCCTTTTTAGTAAAATGCGACGTCTAGCAGCTACGTCTGTCACTTGGCGACATCCGTGAGGCGGATGCCGTTCGCTACAAAATGGGCAGGAATTTTGGTGGATGGGATGGGTTTTTCGGGTCTTACACTACTGTCTGGTCTTTTGTCACTCTCAAGACTGTCGCCTCTCTGCAATGCATCGTCTTCCAACATTCTTACTATGAAATCTATTGCCTCAAAAAACTCGTCCAGCGTATAGTCGCATTTCCTCAAATGCTCTACCACCTTGCGGTATAGTTTTCCCTCTGACAATTTTTGATTAATGAGGCTCATGACCATGCCCTGGCCTAAGTCATTGGTACTAAGTCTTTTAATTTGCTCAATAATGATAGTTAACTCAAAACGGAACCTTTTTAATTCTACTGGGTTTAGTGACGGCACAAAGATGTTTGCTAACTTGCGGTGCAGAATCACGAGCGTTTGGTGGACGTTGCCATACTGCTTATCTAATAAATCTAATGCTACTCTATAGTTCGCGGCGGTAACACTCAGGGATTTGATGATCCTGAGCGGCTCTTTGCCCAACGTCCCCAATAAATACGTGAATTTAGACACTTCGTCTAAATCCGCTCTTCGATCCACGTGGATCGTGAATAATTCACGGTACGATGCGTACTCTTGCACTTCCCCTTCAAACGTGGGGAGAGGCAGCGGCTTCAACCTGGGGAGAGCAACATTCCCCGTTGAAGGGCCTTTCACTTTATCTATTCTATTGTACAATAGTGTGGAAGCGCGTGGTCGCTTCACCTAACATATGGCCTAATTCGGGCTTCGATACTAGACTCTAATTTAACTCTCTGGTTTTTTGTACAGCTCTTTAAGCTGTCGGAACCTCTGCCTGCAACTCCGTTACCAAATTCTGGTAAACGGACTCGGAGTAGGTCTCAATCAGTGCCCTTTGCGTTTCGCTTAGCAAATCCTCCAGTAGGCCCATCGACGCCTCGATATGCACGATCGTGGATACAGCCATCTTAATTACTTTACTTTACGTTTGGGGGGGTTGGACAAGGCAAGGAGAAAAGGATAATTTAACGTTAAGGGACTCAAAGAACTGACCCACGTGGGCGATCGCACATCGAGGACGTAGAGGACCTTAATTGTTAGTCTCTCTCTCTCAAAAGCTCATATTTTAAATTAGTCCTGTCCGGCTCTGGGAAGCGCTTGCGATCCGGTTCGAAGGACCAAATGTCGTGATTTTCACCAGTTTAATTAAATCTGCCCGATGTACTGGGCGGATCGCAAGGCCTTGAAGAGGCAAAGTTCCCAAAAACCCTCCAGGAAATTAACTAAAATACGGCGATAAAATTTACAATTTTATTACAAAAATAAACTCTGATAAAGACAAACAACATTCTTAAGCATTCAAAAAAACTCACTGAAAAACAAGACTGACCCTAGGTAATGTAGCATGTGCTCTTCAAGCACAAAGTCCACACCGGACTCATTAACAAACTGAAAATAGTGCCAATTCGAATTCAATACACAACGAATCACACACCAAATATCCCTATTCTTATTTAACTCAGGATTCAGATCCCCAATCACAAGGATCTCTACACTAAACTGCGATATAAAAACTAAACATCTTACACTCAAACTTCTACTACAACCAACCTGGTAGACAAGGT
>NC_090730.1:5853646-5861377 GCF_036898095.1 Palaemon carinicauda | reverse complement strand
CTTGCGAAAAGAAACTACGTTTGAACTCTCATTATCACAAAATATTATACCGTAATAATACAAATGATATCTTAAATACATATTTTTTTATATATATATCGTTGTACTTCGAGAGGTAGCATATTTATTTACGCCTAATTCTTTTCCCAAGCAATTAGCCAGTTGATTATTACCTTTAGTTCTCGAAACACATTTTCACTGCGTGCCGGTTGCCTCATTAATTTCACTTTGTCCAAATATAAAGGCTTCTAATTATAGTATTAGGAAACTGCAAAGGTTATTATCATAATTTCTTTCAACTTCATAATTGCAGTAGCCTCTCTCTCTCTCTCTCTCTCTCTCTCTCTCTCTCTCTCTCTTTTTTTTTACTTGTTACTTTAGTTTTTGTATGTTTATTTCTTTTTATTCATTTTACAGCACATATACGAACCAATCTCTCTCTCTCTCTCTCTCTCTCTCTCTCTCTCTCTCTCCCTCTCTCTCTCTCTCTCTCTCCTCTCTCTCTCTCTCTTTTTTACTTGTTAACTTTAGTTTTTGTATATTTATTTCTTTTTATTCATTTTACAGCACATAATACGAACCAATCTCTCTCTCTCTCTCTCTCTCTCTCTCTCTCTCTCTCACATTTAATTTATTTTCATGTGTTACTTAAATTTTGTATTTCTAATTCTTTTTATTCATTCTTCAGCACATTTACGAACCAATTTCTCTCTCTCTCTCTCTCTCTCTCTCTCTCTCTCACACACACATTTAATTTTTTTTCACATGTTACTTAGTTTTTGTATATTTAGTATTTGTATATTTATTTCTTTTTATTCATTTTTCAGCATATTTACGAACCAATCTCTCTCTCTCTCTCTCTCTCTCTCTCTCTCTCTCTCTCATTTATTTTTTTTCTCTTGTTACTTAGTTTTGGTTTATCCATTTCTTTTTATTAATTCTTCAGCACATTTACAAACTAATCTCTCTCTCTCTCTCTCTCTCTCTCTCTCTCTCTCTCTCTCATTTATTTTTTTTCTCTTGTTACTTAGTTTTGGTTTATCCATTTCTTTTTATTAATTCTTCAGCACATTTACAAACTAATCTCTCTCTCTCTCTCTCTCTCTCTCTCTCTCTCTCTCTCTCTCTCAATTCAATTTTTTTTAACACGTTACTTAGTTTTTGTATATCTAATTATTTTTATTCATTCTTCAGCACATTTACGAACCAATATCTCTCTCTCTCTCTCTCTCTCTCTCTCTCTCTCTCTCTCTCTCTCTCACATTTAATTTTTTTCACATGTTACCTAGTTTTTGTATATCTAATTCATTTTATTCATTCTTCGGTACATTTACGAACCAATCTCTCTCTCTCTCTCTCTCTCTCTCTCTCTCTCTCTCTCTGCATGGCCTCACGGGCGATGCAGTCAGTAGTTGCTTTTTCGCCACACCCACAATCTACGTGTTTCCTCCTCCTCCTCCACCCACAAACTTATCCACTTTACGTATCAGCATTCCATCAATATTCCCGCCACAGCCCATCTCCCACAGTGCTTCCCCCCCCCCCCCCCCCCGCTTCATGCTTTGGATCAGGGGAGGTGGGTATTCCAGGTGCATTTTTTTTTTTTTTTTTGCACCTTCATTCAATAGTTTTTTTTTATCCTTTTTTCTTTCTTTAAGTTTACGAGCTACTGAATGTGTTTGTTGTTGTTGTTGTTTTTGTTATATTTTCTTTTTCTCTATCATTTCATTTCCTTTCTCACTTAACGTATAATTCCTTCCTATCGTTCTTTTTTATTTCATTAACTACCGTTATATACAGTTTCTCTCTCTCTCTCTCTCTCTCTCTCTCTCTCTCTCTTTATATATATATATATATGCCTGTCCTAGTTTTTTGATTACTATTCCTTTTTTCTCATTTACCTGCACGTTTGCTATCCATTTCTCTCTCTCTCTCTCTCTCTCTCTCTCTCTCTATCTCTCATTCAGCCAAAAGGTACTTTCACCTTAACCCCACCTTCCACGGCCCAGTTGCACTTCGCCCTCTGAAAGCCAGAAGCAATTTAATACAGGCATTACCATTGCACGCCTCAGTACACCCTTAAGTTACATCTTAATGCTGCCCATAACTCTCGGCGTGTTCGCATTGGATCCATATCATTACCATTTTAGAAACACTCTTTTCTTCGGTTACAGTAAACCCACCAATTGAATGCGCTGCTGGGCGTTCTTGCGAGCTAGCGATTGAACGCGGCCAGGTGTGTGCGTTCTGATTTGTCAGGTGAACACGGCTCTCATGGCATTAAACGCTCAGCTTAACATATACAATAGTTTGTTTAAAGATCACTCATGAATGGCAGAGGCAATGGATAGTGACATTGCCCCAGCAGATAGGACAATGCCCTAGAGACTGACCATATTATACATATGATCAGCGCCCAATCTAGGACCAAGGAGGTACTGGCAATGGCTGCTGATGACTCAGCAGATAGGCCTATAGGGTCCCCCAAACCCACCCCCATCCTTAGCTCACAAGGAAGTTGTGGTTACAGCGACCAAAGGAAGTAACGAGTTTGAATGGGACTCGAACTGACGTTCACCAGTCAGGGACGTTACCACATCGTGCTGGGTTTTTGATCTTGAGATGAACACATTCGTGTCTTCACAATACTAATTCGATCAAGATATTAACACCTGCACAGTAATTGTTCAGTGGCTACTTTCCTCTTGGTAAGGGTAGAAGGGACTCTTTAGCTAAAGCAAGCTGCTCTTCTAAGCGAAGGACCCTCCAAAATCAAATAATTGTTCTCTAGTCTCAAGTAGTGTCATAGCATAGACTCTGTACCATGGTCTTTCACTGTCTTAGGGTAGAGTTCTCCAGCTTGACGGTACACTTGGGCATGCTGTTCTATCTTTTTTCTATTCCGCTGTTTGTTTTTTTAAAGTTTAAATAGTTTATAAACGAAAGATCTAAATGATATTGTTATTGTTCTGAAAATATTTTATTGTGATTGTTCACTACCTATTCTGTGGTTTTTCATTTCCTTGTTTCCTTTCCTCACTGGGCTATTTTTCCCGTTAGGGCTATAGGACTTATAGCATCCTGTTTTTCCAACTAAAGTTGTAGCTTAGCTTATAATAATAATAATAATAATAATAATAATAATAATGATTATTATTAAATAAACATGTCAAAATTATTAGATTTTGGAAGGTCAGGGTCAAAGGTCAGGGTCAAAGAAAATATCCAATTCACGTAATCATACATATGTTTGGACATCGTTGCCACAGAGATTTCAAACTAGATTAATTTTTGAGTATATGAAAATCCACGCTAATTATTACATGTTAAGGTCAAAGGTCAAGGTCAAGGTCGAGAAATAAGCTGCCGTGGCAGAGGTCTGCGCTGTACTTTGTGCCCCTCTATTTCTTTTTTTTTTCTTTTTTTTTTTTTTTTGTATAACTATTTTTAAAAGCTAAGACGGTGCTAAACATTTTTATTCCAACCGAAGATTTTGACCTAACCCCCCCCCTCCCCTCCCCCTTTCACTGGGTCAGTTTTTACGTGAGCAAAACCTTTTAATTCGCAATTGCCACAGGCGCTTACCTCCAACCAAAAGGAATCATAAGAGATTTTAAACCACGGGTGACTTTGATTATAGAGGTTTTCTGTCTGAAATGACAGGCATTTTAGATTTCAGACAGAGATTATATAATTTTGAGATTTCATGGACAGATTGCACCGTTTATATTCAGTTTTGAATTCATATTGAAGGCATAGCCAGAGGAATACATTTCTAGTACTTTTATTCGCCTGTGTTTTCACTAATCTACATTGGTACACTTAAAAAATTTACGTAAAAAATGGTAAAAATCCTGGAATAAATGTTGCTAGACTTTTACCGTTTTAAAATGGATATATTGACGTAAATGGGTGATATTATGTTCACCAACCCATAAAAGATAATAACAAAGAAGGGTATGAATTAAGGTCGCCTGTAATTGACAGAAATACGGCCGAGAATAGTATATCTTTACGGAGAATGTCCGATTTAAATTATGGGTTTTAACATTATTATTATTATTATTATTATTATTATTATTATTATTATTATTATTATTATTATTATTATTATTATTTAAAGTTTTATCATTATTATTGTTATTATTATTATTATTATCATTATTATTATTATTATTATTAATATATTTATTTTTATTATCATTATCATTATTATTACTATTTTAATTATTATTATTATTATTATTATTTAAAGTTTTATCATTATTATTGTTATTATTATTATCATTATTATTATTATTATTATTATTATTAATATATTTATTTTTATTATCATTATCATTATTATTACTATTTTGATTATTATTATTATTATTATTATTATTATTATTATTATTATTATTATTATTATTATTATTATTATTATTATTATTATTATTAGCCAAGCTACAACCCTAGTTGGAAAAGCAGAATGCTACAAGTCAACTGTGCTGGTAGAGATATATTGCATATTATATTTGATGACCAAAGTTTTCATTTAAAAATAATCAGTAGAAATTTCAGAATTGTGATGATTTTTTAGAAAGTTTCTGATAGTTATAGCCAGTAATATTTTTACTGAAAACATAAGTTTTAAGCTTATTATTATTATTATTATTATTATTATTATTATTATTATTATTATTATTATTATTATTACTAGCCAAGCTACAACCCTAGTTGGAAAAGTAAGATGCTATAAGCCCAAGGGCTCCATTCGGGAAAAATAGCCCAGTGAGGAAAGGAAATAAGGAAATAAATAAACGATGAGAATAAATTAACAATAAATCATTCTAAAAAACAGTAACAACGTCAAAACAGATACGTCCCTTATAAACTATCAACAACGTCAATAACAGATATGTCATATATAAACTTTAAAAAGACTCATGTCACCCTGGTCAACATATTTGTATTTGTTTCTAGATCGAAAAATAGTCAGTATAATTTTCAATTTTTTTTTTTTTTTTTTTTTTTTTTTTTTTTTTTTTTTTTTTTTTTTTTAAGAAATTATCTGATAGTATTATAGCCAGTAATAGTTTATTTGGAAACACAACTTTCAAGTTTATGCGTATTTGTTTTTAGATCGAAAAATAGTAGAAATTAAAAAATTATGTTTTTACTTTTAGAAATGATCTGATATTATTATAGCCAGGAATGGTTTTCTTGGAAAACATAACTTACGAGTTCATGTGTATTTAACCTTCTAAAAGATAAATAAGTTTACTACGGTAATAACACGAGAACCATTATTATTATTATTATTATTATTATTATTATTATTATTTATTATTATTATTATTATTATTATTATTATTATTATTATCATCTACTACTACTACTATTACAACTACTACTACTACTATTACTACTACTACTACTACTACTACTAGCTAAGCTACAACCCTAGTTTGAAAAGCAGGATGCTGCAATCTCAAGGGCCATAACAGAAAAAATAGCCCGGTGAGCAAAGGAAATACGGAAATAGATAGAATCGTGTGCAAAGACTTTTCAATAAACCATCTGATCCTTCCATCATTAGAAATTGAACTTCATGAAAAAAAGCATTATTTATTCCGGCAAATTTCTTTATAGGCTTCTCAAATCTCTTAAAAAAAGCATTATTTATTCCGGCAAAGTTCATTATAGACTTCTCAAAATTTCTTTAAAAAAATGGTTTTTCATATCGCAAATATCTTATGATTTAGTATCTTAAACAAATAGAAAGGCTTAAAATTATATACGATGATAATACAACTATATTTATATTTTAAACTAAAAAAATTGAAAAAAAAAAATGGATAAAGTATCCAGGCAAACTTTACAATAAAGAGAATGAGTAATTTGACTGTCATTTTACAAGATGATAATCTCTCTCTCTCTCTCTCTCTCTCTCTCTCTCTCTCTCTCTCTCTCTCTCTAAAATAGACTGATATCTTCTCGCTCTTTCTTCATCATGTACGTTGTTATTTAATCTTTCATTTTTCATAATTCTCTTAACTTTAGATTATAAGTATTTTTATTATTTTGAGAATATTTCAGTTTAATGATGAGTTTTCGGTTTGTTCGGTTGAGAGTGGTTTTATCATAAATAATGATAATGATAATAATAATAGTAATAATAATAATAATAATAATAATAATAATAATAACAATAATAATAATAATAATAATAATGATAATAGTAATAATAATGTTAATAATAATGATAATGATATTAGTAATAATAATAATATTAATAATACTAATAATAATAATAATAATAATAATGATAATAGTAATAATAATGGAAATAATAAATATCATTATTATTATTATTATTATTATTATTATTATTATTATTATTATTATTATTATTATTATGATAATATCTATAGTTAGTTATCTGAGGTTTCTCCTCGTGGAGCAATATGCATTAAGAAATGTGATATTGATATGTTACACATTTATTAATAAATTTGAGCCCAATTATTTTTACATTTATTGTTATCGTAAACAGTTGGCAAACTTCTCGGTTTGAACTGGAATATAAGCCCGTGTCGAATTTTTAAAAATAATTTAGCACAATTTAAATGGTTATATTTTGTTCATTCCATTTTACCCGTGAGACGCTCCGCAGAAAATAGATGAAACTAAACAACTAACAAATAAAAAAAAAACGATTGATTGATTGATTGATTTGAGGTTTCTGGAATCCTGACGCTAAGGTCATTGACGCTGCATTTAAAAAAAAAAAAAAAAAAAAAAAAAAAAAAAAAAAAAAAAAAAAATATCGAAAAGCGACATATCCTTCCAATTGCATTCCGTGCTTTCTCCGATGCATTCATGACTTTGCTTGCGGTGTGCATTTTTGGAATGCAAGTATGAGAAGAGAAGAAAAGAGAAGTCTCTCTCTCTCTCTCTCTCTCTCTCTCTCTCTCTCTCTCTCTCTCTCTCACAAATTACTGGAAATAACATTTTGGCCACGCGATCGTCCCAGGCACAAATTGCCGCTCGTTTCGTCTCGTTAAAATTCGCATTTAGTCGATGAGGCTTCGTCCTTAAGGGTTTTCATGTAGGCAAGGGTGTCGCTGCTTTCAAAAAAAAAAAAAAAAAAAAAAAAAAAAATAGAGATAACTTAAATGAAACCTATTCACTTGACATATAAATAGCAATCATAATTACCCTCCTTAAGGCTCTTTATTTAGGCAACGGTGTCGCTTGTTTAAAAAGAAAAAAAAATATTCGGGGAAAAATATTCTTTTAGAGATAACTTCTAACTGAAACCTATTCAATCGACACATAAATAGCAATCATAATTTCCTCCATAAGGCTCTTTATTTAGGCAACATGGTCGCTTCTTCAAAAAAAAAAAAAAATAAATAAATTCTTTTGAAATTAAAGATAAGTCTTTTAGAAATGACTTTAAAATGGAAACCATTCACTTAACACATATATAGATAGCAATAATGATTTAGTAAAGCGAATGTCATGTTAAAACATTTTCATTTATACATTGCGTTACAAATAAGACGAAAAAAATTCAACACATTAAAAAGAGGAAGATTAAAAAAAAATCTATTACTGCCAAACAATTCGACTAAAAATAATTATCGACCTAAATGAGAGGAAAGAATTGTTGGCGAAGGTTTAAAAAATATTCTTTCGGAACAAAACATAATTCAATTGTCAATAAAAAGGCTGACAAACATA
>NC_090730.1:5813646-5841146 GCF_036898095.1 Palaemon carinicauda | reverse complement strand
ATGGGTCATCGTACAGACATTGTTATTATTATTATTATTATTATTATTATTATTATTATTATTATTACAAATTATTATTATTATTATTATTATTGTTACAGTTTATTATTATTATTATTATTATTATTATTATTATTATTATTATTATTATTATTATTGTTACAGTTTATTATTATTACTATTATTATTATTATAATTATTATTATTATTATTATTATTATTATTATTATTATTATTATTATTATTATTACTTAAGCTACAACCCTAGTTGGAAAAGCAAGATGATATAAGCCCAAGGGCTCCAACAGGGAAAAATAGCCCAGTGAGGAAAGAAAATAAGGAAATAGATAAACGATGTGAGAAATAATGAACAATTAAAATAAGATATTTTAAAAACACTAACAACATAATAGAAGGTATTTCATATATAAACTATAAAAAGACGAAGTTGGAAGGAGGTTATGTTTTACCCCCTGAATGGCAGGGGCAAGGGACAATGCCCGAGAGACAGACCATGTGTCCATATGATCAGCACCCAGGCCCCCTCTCCACCCAAACGAGGACTAGGGAGGCCCAGGCAATGGCTTCTGATGACTGAGCAGGTAGACCTATAGGCTTCTCCAGAACTCCCAGCTTTATCTCACAAGGATGATGAGGTAGATAATGGTTATCTGTGCTTAATTAGTTACATATTATTACTTATTAATTATTTGATATTTGTTTTTTGTCTTTTATTTAAAATCTTGCAGTTTACAAAGTTGCTGAAAAGTAATTATACATATTTTTAAGCTATCGTATTCTTATAACTTTTAAATTATTTACACTAACTTTCCTTAGCATTGTATATTTCACAAGATAAACAACAACAAATAAGCATACTTATTGCTATAATCCTTAAACCTAAATAGATCAGAAAAAAAACTGGTGTTTAAGAATCTCTTAATATATTCTATTTTCGGTATTTTTATCTATCCAAAATTTAGTGTATAAGAATCTCTTAATATAATTAGTTTTCTGTGTTTTTTCACCTCCCGAAATTCTTTCATAAAGCGGGAAAATAATTCTATCGTTCATTTTCCAAATACTGAATTACCAAAAAAAAAAAAAAAAAAAAAAAATAATAACAATATGAAAGTTTCCCCTTGTTAAACCACTTTTAACGATTTCTTGAAATCATGCAAGAGTTTTAGTATGTGAAACTTTGAAAAAAACATTAAGGACTTTTAGTATTTAAGAAGTGAATTTTTTCTTCTCTTTTTATATCCATCAGTCTTTCATTTTCATTTTAAAATGTCTAAAAAGATTTCACTCCTAATCATTCTTTCAACTAATTACTCTTTCCCCATTTGCCTGAAACTTTAATCATTAATTATTTGAAGAGAGAATTTTTACGTGGAGAGATTTCACTCCTCAAACTTGGGTAGTGCCAAAGCCTCTGTACCACGGTCTTTCACTGTCTTGATGTCTTAGGGTAGAGTTCTCTTGGTTGAGGGTACACTCGGGCTCACTGTTGTATCTTATTTCTCTACCTCTTGTTTTCTAAAGTTTTTTATAGTTTATATATGAAATATTTATTCTAATGTTTTTACTGATCTTAAAATGTTTTATTTTCATTTTAATAACTTCTTTAGTAGTTTCCTTATTTCCTTTCCTCACTGGGCTATTTTCCTTGTTGGAGCTCTCGGTCCTATAGCATCCTGCTTTTCCAACTAGGGTTATAGCTTAGCAAGTAATAATGACAATAACTTGACTCATTAATTTATTATTATTATCATTACTTGCTAAGCCACAACCTTAGTTGGAAGAGCAGGATTCTATAAGCCCAGGGGCTCCAACAGGGAAAGTAGCTCAGTGAGGAAAAGGAAACAAGGAAAATAAAATATTTTAAGAAGAGCAACAATATTAAAATAAATATTACTTTATGAACTATAAAAACTTTAACAAAACAAGTGGAAGAGAAATAAGATACAAGATAAAACAGTGTTCCTGAGTGTACCCTCAAGTTTTCACTCCTCTTCAAAGAGTAGATTTATGGGACTTTGTTGATCAATCACAGGCAATATAATAACCATTGGAACTGAGGGTATGTACAGCCAATTTGCTGATGGATATTTACTGGTTATGTGGTTAGCCGATGAATATTAACCACAGACCTGAATAGCGGGTTACAATTAGCAAGATACTCTAATTGCAGGGTAGTGATCGATGTCTAATCAGGTTTGTGGACGGTAGAGCTAAAATTGGCTGACGTAGACCTGATTTGAATTTTTGTTAGATGTACCATGTTAGAAACAACCGCAATTTCAATCGGAAATTCTCCGTAAAAATATACTTTTCTCAACCATATTTCAGTAAAGTACTGTCGACCGTAATTTTACCCTACTTTGTTATTATATTCTACGGGTTGGTGATCGTAATATCACTCCTTTACGGCAATATATCTGTTTTTAAAACGGTAAAAATCCTGGAATAAATGTTGCCAGACATTTACCGTTTTTTAATGCAAATTTTTAACAGTGCATCTAAAGGTACCCTGACTCTTGTACGACTTTTTGCCACGAATTTGTCGTTGCAAGTAGTGACATTTTGTGGCACGAACTGGAACATAAAAACAAAACAAAAAGAAAACCTCAGAATCACAGCTGACCTGTCCACATTGACACCAACTGGCACGACAAGTTTACGCATAGTTTGCGCACTTCCCGCATCGTCCTGACGAGTTCACGAACAGTTCGCGCATAGTTCACGACCCGGTCACGAAATTTTGTCGTGACCAAAATTTTGAACATTTCAAAATTCTCGTCACGACATGCCACGATGTCACGACGGGTTTACGAACACTTCACTCCAATTCACGACGAGTTCACGCCAGTTCACGACTCGAGTCGTGACAATGCGTGCCACAAATTCGTGCAAGTGTCAGCCTGGCTTAAGTTTCTTGATGAGCATTTAGACTGGATACGATTAGCTGATCGGAAATATATGGGAGATAGATCCATTGCTAATTTCTGTCTGGCAATGGGAGTATTTCTCACAAAATTTCCATTAGGTAATGGATCTATTTCCCATAAATTTCCATCAGCTAATCGTATCCACTGTGTAAATTCTTATCAAGCAACTTTGATACACCTTTAAAAATTTGCATTAAATAAACGGTAAATGTCTGGCAACATTTATTCCAGGATTTTTACCGTTTTAAAAATGGATTTATTGCCGTAAAGGAGTGATGCTACGGTAACCAACACGTAAAATATAAGAACAAAGTATGGTAAAATTACGGTCGCCTGTATTTTACTGAAATATGGTTGAGAATAGTATATTTTTTACGAAGAATTTCCGATTGAAATTACGGTTTTTTTAACAGTGTATATCTGAAATAAGTTTAAATCAGTTTTACGTCAACAAATTTTAGCTCTACCGTCCACAAACCTGATTAGTCATCGATCACTACCCTGCAATTAGGGTATCTTGCTAATTGTAACCTGCTATTCCGGTCTGTCGCTAATAGTCATCGGCTAACCACATAACCAGTAAATATCCATCAACTAATTGGCTGCACAATGGCTATTAAGGTGGCTATGATTAATTACAAAAGTCTCATAATCCATTCTTTGAAGAGGAGTGAAATCTATCCAGGTAAAGAATCTCTCTTCAAATAATTAATGAGTCAAGTTTGAGGCAAACGGGGAAAGAGTAATTAGTTGAAAGAATGATCAGGAGTGAAATCTTTTTAGACGTTTTAAGAGGAAAGTGAAAGACTGATGGATATGAAAAGCGAAGGAAAAATTAATTTCTTAAATACTAAAAGTCCTTAATGTTTTTTATACTTACACACACTAAAATTCTTTCGTGATTTCATGAAATCGTAAAGAGTGGTTTACAAGGGAGTTTTTTTTTTCTTTTTTTTTTATTCAGTATTTGGAAAATGAACGAAAAATTTATTTTCTCGTTTTATGAAAGAATTACGCGAGGTGAAAAACACAAAAAATAAATTATATTAAGAGATTCTTATACACCAAATTCTGGATAGATGAAAAAATATATATTGGGAGATTCTTAAATACTCATTTATTTTCTTATTTATTTAATTTTAAGTATTGTAATAATAAGTATTACCATTATTACTAGCGAAGCTACAACCATTGTTGGAAAAGAAAGATGCTATAAGCCCAAGAGCTTCAACAGGGAAAAATAGCCTCGTGAAGAAGGGAAACAAGGAGATAAACGATATAAGTAATGAAAAATTGAAATAGAATATTTGATTAGAATTTGAAAATTGCGTTTCTGATTAGCTGATAGAATTTTAGAGGTAATATTTATATTTTTATATGGAAATAAAAAAGACACTTTATATTAGCTGATACAGATTAGAAACTCATGTAGAGCACAAAGCGGTTCATCCAAGCAGCAGAAATAAATTGCGCAAAATAGAACACAGGATGATGATGATAATAATAATAATAATAATAATAATAATAATAGTAATAATAATAATAATAATAAAAACAATATTAATAATAATAATGTTATTACTATTATTATTATTATTATTATTATTATTATTATTATTATTATTATTATTGTTATTATTAATATTAATGTAATTATCATTCTTATTCTGTGTTTTATTTTGCGGAAATATTGATAATAATAATAATAATAATAATAATAATAATAATAATAATAATAATAATAGTAATTATAATAATAATAGTAATATTATTATTATTTTTAATAAATGATAACAATGATAATCACCAATTATGCAACATCACTTCCGTAAACAACAAGAGTGATTACAAAGACAACAAGTGAGCAAGTCCTGAACGCGGACATGGTCCTCGTAGAGGACATACCTCCGCCAAGGTGACCTAGAGCGCCATATGTCCTAGAATCATGAATTGATGTGACTTCGACCTTCACATGACCTTGACCTTCACGTGACCTTCAAGTGACCTTGACCTTCACGTGACCTTGACCTTCACATGACCTTGGCTTCAAGTGACCTTGATCTTCAAATGTACTTGACCTTCACGTGACCTTGACCTTCAGGTGACCTTGACCTTCACGTGACCTTGACCTTCACGTGACCTTGACCTTCAAGTGACCTGCTTGACTTTTGACCTTCAAGTGATCTTTGTTCATTTGCCACTGATACTTAATATGACATTGATATAATGCACCAATATGACCTTGACCTTTGACCTTTATAAATTTGAACATCACCCATGGGTTGCGCCTGGACTAGGACTTCCCTGTTGGCTTATGCAAAAGTCAGTGCTTTATTTCTGTCTCTTGATATGGCCACTTATGTCATAGTGACACCAGTGACCCCTGTGACCTTGACCTTGGGGTGACCTTGACCAAAATTTAATCAGTTCTTCCATACACATTGGGGAACTACTTGGCCAAGTTTGAAGTGATTCCGTGTAGAAATGTGGCCTCTACGTTGTCCACAGACAGACAGACAAACAGAGAAACAAACAAACAAACAAACAAACAAACAAACAAACCGAACCGAAAACATAACCTCCTGGCGGAGGTAATAAAAAGAAAAAAAATTTCCGAAGCATACATAAACAAAGTGACCCTCCAATCACAAAGGATTAAAATCCCACTGAAACAGAAACTTTTGAAGATCAAATTTCATTTCATACAAGAAAAGACATTTTATAAACCAACTCAATCTCACAGGCACCTCTTTGGCCGGCTGTAAATTAATCCCAACTGCCTCTAAGCACAGTGGAACATAATCAAGCATTTGGTTAATTGCATCCTTTGGATAATGACAAATGAGACCCTGGGCCTTGATTAGTAATTAAGGTAATGGGGTGTCTCGCCCAGGGTAAAGGGCCCCGTGTGATATTAGTTCCGGGACGACGGACAATTGACTGATGGCTCCGAGTGTGTGATAGGGAAAACACACATTGGTTAGGCGGTGGAGGAAAGGAGATGTAGGAGGAGGTGAGGAGAGATGGAAGAGGAGTGGAGATGGAGGGAGATATGGAGGATAGGAGTGGAGATGGAGGGAGAGATGAATAAGGAGAAGAGGTGAGGAGAAATGGAGGAGGAGGAAAGGACATAGATGGAGAGATGAATAAGGCGGGGGGGAGGTGAGGAGAGATGGAGGAGGAGCGGAGATGGAGGGAGATATGGAGGAGGAGGAGTGGAGATGGAGAGAGTGATGAAGGAGGGAGAGATGAATAAGGAGAAGAGATGAGGAGAAATGGAGGAGGAGGAAAGGACATAGATGGAGAGATGAATAAGGCGGAGAGGAGGTGAGGAGAGATGGAGGAGGAGAGTAGAAATGGAAGGAGATATGAAAGAAGTGTAGAGGAGATGGAGAAGGAGAGAAGGAGAAGGAGAGTAGATATGGAGGGAGAGATGAAAAAAAGAGGAAAGGAGTTGGAGGAAGCGATGGAAAAAAGAGGAAAGGAGATGAAGGAAGAGATGAAAGAAGAGAAAAGTAACTGTCCCAATAGTTCAAACTGAAGCCACACATTATACACCTATTAAAAGACTGGCCATTATTGAATTCCTTTACCCGAAAAAAAGGCTAAAAGGTTAAAGAGGCGAAACAACCAGATAAGGAAAATGTAAGATGTAGTTTAATCTAAAAAAAACCGAGGCTCGTTTTACGAAATCCCTCGTAGCGATTAGCATTTGACACAGGTTCCTCCAGAGCAAACAAGATTTGTGGCTTCTCCTCTTCTTGTTCTACACACTTCGGTAGCTCCTGTAGGCTGGGGGAGGGGAGGAGGGGCGTGACCTATGAGTAGGTGGGGTCGCTGTTTTTATAGGTTCAACCTCTCAGGTATTGCTTTTTTTTTTTTTTTTTTTTTTTTTTTTTTTTTTTTTTTTTTTGTGCTATACTCAATTTTTTTTTTTTTAATGAGACGCATTTGCACCGACTCGCAACGGTGCCCTATTAGCTCGGAAAAGTTTCCTAATCGCTGATTGGTTAGAATTATCTTGTTCAACCAATTAGCGATCAGGAAACTTTTCCGAGCTAAAACGGCACCCCTGCGAGTCGCTGCAAATCTGCCTCACTAAAAAGAATTGACTATAGTGTACGTGACCCGTGAAAAATGAAGGTTAGACATTTAGATTGATGTACATATACGTATCGCGGGTATGACTATTCACTCGTTTTCCCTGGGGAGAGCTGAGTGCGGTTGGAAAGAAATATATATATATATATATATATATATATATATATATATATATATATATATATATATATATATATATATATATATATATATATATATATACTGTATATATAAGCAGACAATTGTTCTGTATTATATAGAGGAGATATATACTGCGTATCCCTTGCGAATGGGGATACCTTGTATCGCCATAGTCAGCAAATATGTACTAGCCAGAGAAAACCGTACTAGGTTTGTTTGCTGTCAGCAATCAGACGAAAATCTCCCCCCATCACCAATCCCCACTGGCCAACATGATGAAGAAAGCTGTCCAAACCTCAGACGTGAATAAAGACATGTCTGAGGCCTTTGATAAGCAGTGTACTAGAAACGGCTGCAATTTATTTGTTGTATATATATATATATATATATATATATATATATATATATATATATATATATATATATATATATATATATATATATATATATTAAGAAAATTTCATGAGAGAATAAAAGTATGTTATTTATTAACACATTTAGATACAGCTTATTCAATCAATAGCTGATAAAAGAATTTTACTGAAGATCCAAATGATATTGCAACTTAGAGTTAAAAGGTATCAGACGTTGAAGAAAAATCTCATGTTAGCAGAGTTTTTTCTATTCCTAAAAGTATATGAGAAATTCTATTCTTTCAGTTACTGATAAATAACTCCCCAAATCTATGTTCTTAAGTTTACTAAAGATAAAATTTTATGTCTTTATTTAGGGTAAATTACATGAAACTCCTTCACACGTTTCACTTCAACGATAACATTTTATAAATATCAATGCGTAACTTTTCTCCGTCCCCTTTTTACGCATAGTTTTTCTGACTTGAGAAAAACTAATATAAAAAAAGACTAAAAGCATCTCTCTCTCTCTCTCTCTCTCTCTCTCTCTCTCTCTCTCTCTCTTTCTCTTTCTTCTCCTTGTATCAGAACCTCAATAAATCGCTCCTGAAGAAGAAAGTCTCTCTCTCTCTCTCTCTCTCTCTCTCTCTCTCTCTCTCTCAAAACGACTCTCTTTAACTTCCCATAAAGAATGTCACGGCCTATTGACTCTTGCACCGCAAACAGTCAATTTTTATTGGGTCGAAGAAGGGCGTCCACTGGCTTCGCCTTCAGATATACTCCGAGGAAGTCTTGCTCTGAATAAGACAAAAGAAAGGCGGGAGGGGGGTAGGGGGTTGGAGAGGGGGAGGGGGTAGAGAGGGGCAGGGGATATCGAAATTGATGACGATAGAAGAGTTTTAAAACCAAAATGTTTAGCGTTTTTGAAAGTGGAGAATAGATGTGCATTTCATTCGATTTTATTATATGATTTTGCGATATTTGTTTTTTTTATCATGTTTAATCGTATGTGCTACAGGATGGTTTACTGAACATGCATACATAAATACGTATTTGCTTATATATATTACTTATATATTTTTATATATGTATATATATAATATATATATAGTAGGTTGGCTTGGGCACCAGCCACCCGTTGAGATACTACCGCTAGAGAGTTATGGGGTGTTTTGACTGGCCAGACAGTACTACATTGGATCCTCCTCTCTGGTTACGGTTTACTTTCCCTTTGCCTACATACACACTGAATAGTCTGGCATATTCTTTACATATTCTCCTCTATCCTCATACACCTGACAACACAGATTACCAAACAATTCTTCATCACCCAAGGGGTTACTGCACTGTACTTGTTCAGTGCCACTTTCCTCTTGGTAAGGGTAGAAGAGACTCTTTAGCTATGGTAAGCAGCTCTTCTAGGAGAAGGACACTCCAAAATCAAACCACTGTTCTCTAGTCTTGGGTAGTGCCATAGCCTCTGTACCATGGCCTTTCACTGTCTTGGGTTAGAGTTCTCTTGCTTGAGGGTACACTCGAGCACACACTCCTATCTTATTTCTCTTCCTCTTGTTTTGTTAAAGTTTTTATAGTTTATATAGGAGATATTTATTGTTGTTACTCTTCTTAGAATATTTTATTTTCCTTTTTTCCTTTCCGCACTGAGCTATTTTCCCTGTTGGAGCCCCTGGGCTTATAGCATACTGCTTTTCCAACTAGGGTTGTAGCTTAGTAAGTAATAATAATAATAATAATAATAATATATATATATATATATATATATATATACTGTATATATAGATATATATATGTATATATATATATATATATATATATATATATATATATATATATATTTATATATATATATATATATATATATATATATATATATATATATATATATATGTATGTATGTATATTTATGGATATATATATATACATATATGTATATATATATATAAATATATATATATAATTATATATATATATATATATATATATATATATATATATATATATATATATATATATATATATATATATGATTATGCATATAAAGTTCTAAATAGAGAGAAATTTACATTAGGTTAATCTATTCTCTCTCTCTCTCTCTCTCTCTCTCTCTCTCTCTCTCTCTCTCTCTCTCTCTCTCTCTCTCTCTCTCTCTCACACACAAGGAGGGTGCGATGTTATGAGCCATAGAAATGTTTGAAATGTAAATATTTGTGTTTTTCTCCTCTAAGCGTTTCTGAGTGCAGCTTAATGAACAATGTTAATTCGTGTTAATATCCTCCGATATCCTGTGTCGCATTGTAATATTGTGTTTCATCTTTATATTTTCCTTTAGCATTTTTTTTCAGTTATTTTTTCCTCATGAATGTAAGAATTAAAGGGTCTAAATTACTTAATATTGTATATCATTAGTTCAGAATAATTAAAAAAATGCCAAACAAATGTTCTAAAAATTTTGTAATGAAATACGCAGTTTTAATTGTTATAAAGTTTAAATTTCATATTTTATATCATAATAATAAGTTAGTGTTTTGGAAACTGAAACAAATTTAAAAAGAATTAGTAATGAAATACGCAGTTTTAATTGTTATAAAGTTTGTAAGTATTTCATATTTTATATCATAATAGTAAGATATTTTATAAACTGTGAAACAAATAAGAAAATAGTAATAAAATACCCACGTTTAATCGTTATAAAGTTTCTAAAGTATTTCATATTTTATATCATAATAATAAGATAATATTTTATAAACTGAAAAAAATTAGAAAAAATACTAATAAAATACGCACTTTTAATCTTTATAAAGTTTCTAAAGTATTTTATATTTTATATCTTAATAGTTTAGAATACTTAGAAAATGTGAAACAAATTTTCTAAGATTATATTTATGAATTTTATTTTTTTTTAAGCTTTCATAATATATTTTAGTAGTAGGACGATATAAGAAAAATTATAAGTTTTATTAAAAAAAAAAAAAACTTTTGTATCAATTGCAAAAATGATGAGCTTTTTCTTTCTTTATTTTCTCTGTTGGAGCCTCCTTGTCTTATAGCATCCTGCTTTTTGAACTAGGGCCGTAGCTTAGCAAGTAATAATAATAATAATAATAATAATAATAATAATAATAATGAAAAAATTATAATATTAATAAAATTAATAATAATATTAATAATAATAATAATAATAATAATATCGTGGTAGGAGCATCCACCTCACTCTACCTGAAGAAGAGGAAGGACTTATCCTCGAAACGCGTTGTAGTTTTTACTATTTTGTACCAAAAGTTTTACTTGTATTTTGTGAGAATATACTTGAAAAGTCTTCCCGATTTTGTCATTCACCCGACTGGTGAATTTTTCAAGTCTGCTGGCTGATTGTAGCGCTCTAGAGAAGAGAATTATCCGGAAAATAGAAACATTGGATAAGAAAATAAACTCTGCCGATGCAGCCATTACTTTTAACTCAATCAATAATAATAATAATAATAATAATAATAATCACGAACTATTCCAGAAGAAAGTCTCGTTAATTTTCATTGTAACAAAATACAAATGATGTAGAATATTCTTCAGAAATAATTTTAGAAAATTCATCACATCCAAACAGTAATGAATCGCCACATAGTCATCACTTTTTCCTTACGTTTTCATCATTCATGCTAGAGGCTCTCATGTCTCTTTAGGGCTAATTGCCGCTCGCCCCAGTCCCCCTAGTGTGTGTCGCTCTGGACAGTTACAGTTACACTTTCTTTTTAAAGGAAGACGTCTTAACTGTGCTTCCATATTCATATTTTGTCTGTCTCTAAACTGTTGTTTGTAATATTGAATCGGGTAGTAAAATACTAATGCGTATTATTATTATTATTATTATTATTATTATTATTATTATTATTATTATTATTATGAATATTATTATTATTATTACCTCCGCCAACGAAGTTGGAAGGAGGCTATGTTTTCAGCCCTGTTTGCGTGTGTGTGTGTGTGTTTTTGGAAGAGCTTCCTATCCACAATTTTAATCGTTGAGTAATGAAACTTGCAGTAACTAAATGTTATGTAAAAAAGCTTTAAATGATTAAATTTTTGAAGGTCAAGGTTGTGGTCAAGCAAAATGTCCAATTCACGTAATCAGCCATAAGTTTTGACATCATTGTCACAGAGACTTGAAATTTGTTTTATATTTGAGTGTAGGAAAATCCACCCCAAAGGTCAAGATCAAGGTCGAGAAATTATCCCTGCAAGTTTCATTACTCTACGATCAAGATTGTTGCCAGGAAGCTGCTCACTTCAACCAACAAACGCATACACAAACAAGCAAACAAACAAACACTCAAAGAGGGAGTAAAACATAACCGCCTTCCAACTTCGTTGGCGGAGGTTATAACCAATCGTAGAGCTTATGGTATTTATTCAGTTCGACAAACTGGACTTGAATTTTAGGTTTTGGTAAACATTTTTCATAAATGATTTTGACGTACATGTAAATTATATTGGGAATGTCTTTTCTTTGGTGTAAACGAATTTATTTCAATCATTAATTGAAAATTATTCCGAAGGCCTTAAGAGGTAATAAAAGAAATAATGAAGGGAGAGAGAGAGAGAGAGAGAGAGAGAGAGAGAGAGAGAGAGAGAGAGAGAGAGAGAGAGAGAGAGAGAGAGAGAGAGAGAGAAATGGAAATTTTTTTAGTTAATAATTGTACTGATTTAATCACTCAGAATTCAATAAGATGAAAGAAAATTAATATTCTCTGATATCACATAAACAAATGTGCCCTACTGCAGAGTAAGGATGAAATGTCAGAGAGAGAGAGAGAGAGAGAGAGAGAGAGAGAGAGAGAGAGAGAGAGAGAGAGAGAGAGAGAGAGAGAGAGAGACGGAATTTTGGGATCCTATAATAAAGGAAGTGGCAGAGGACCAGCCAAATTGAAATCTTCTGTTGATTCGGCAAATTTGCATAATGCCTAATGACTGACCCTTATTGAATGTAATGAATTGATCGGGGGAACTCGGCTCCCATTTCCATAGGTCCTTTTCCGCTAAGGCCTTTAATCTGAACTTGGCGTCCGCTCTTTCCGAGAGAAAACCTTTAATCTGAATGGGGCGTCCGGTGTTTCCGAGAGAAAATCTTTGATCTGGATAGGGCGTCCGGTGTTTCCGAAAGAACACCTTTAATCTAAATGGGCCGTCCGGTGCTTTAGAGAGAAGGGGGAAAAGCTTTAATCTGAATGAGTCGTCCGGTGTTTCCGAGAGAAAGACTTGAATCTGAATGGGACGTCTGGTGTTTCCGAGAGAAAACATTTAATCCGAATGGGACGTCCGGTGTTTTAGAGAGAAAAGCTTTAATCTGAATGGGACGTCTGGTGTTTCCGAGAGAAAACATTTAATCCGAATGGGACGTCCGGTGTTTTAGAGAGAAAAGCTTTAATCTGAATGGGACGTCTGGTGTTTCCGAGAGAAAACATTTAATCCGAATGGGACGTCCGGTGTTTTAGAGAGAAAAGCTTTAATCTGAATGGGACGTCTGGTGTTTCCGAGAGAAAACATTTAATCCGAATGGGACGTCCGGTGTTTACAAGAGAAAACCTTTAATCTGAATGGACGTCCGGTGTTTCCGAGAGAAAACCTTTAATCTGAATGGACGTCCGGTGTTTCCGAGAGAAAACATTTAATCCGAATGGACGTCCGGTGTTTCCGAGAGAAAACCTTTAATCTGAATGGGACGTCCGGTGTTTCCGAGAGAAAACATTTAATCTGAATGGGACGTCCGGTGTTTCCGAGAGAAAACCTTTAATTTGAATGGGACGTCCGGTGTTTCCGAGAGAAAACCTTTAATCTGAATGGGACGTCCGGTGTTTCCGAGAGAAAACATTTAATCCGAATGGGACGTCCGGTGTTTCCGAGAGAAAACCTTTAATCTGAATGGACGTCCGGTGTTTCCGAGAGAAAACATTTAATCCGAATGGACGTCCGGTGTTTCCGAGAGAAAACCTTTAATCTGAATGGGACGTCCGGTGTTTCCGAGAGAAAACCTTTAATCTGAATGGACGTCCGGTGTTTCCGAGAGAAAACATTTAATCCGAATGGACGTCCGGTGTTTCCGAGAGAAAACCTTTAATCTGAATGGGACGTCCGGTGTTTCCGAGAGAAAACCTTTAATCCGAATGGACGTCCGGTGTTTCCGAGAGAAAACCTTTAATCCGAATGGACGTCCGGTGTTTCCGAGAGAAAACCTTTAATCTGAATGGACGTCCGGTGTTTCCGAGAGAAAACATTTAATCCGAATGGGACGTCCGGTGTTTCCGAGAGAAAACCTTTAATCTGAATGGACGTCCGGTGTTTCCGAGAGAAAACATTTAATCCGAATGGACGTCCGGTGTTTCCGAGAGAAAACCTTTAATCTGAATGGGACGTCCGGTGTTTCCGAGAGAAAACATTTAATCCGAATGGGACGTCCGGTGTTTCCGAGAGAAAACCTTTAATCTGAATGGGACGTCCGGTGTTTCCGAGAGAAAACCTTTAATCTGAATGGGACGTCCGGTGTTTCCGAGAGAAAACCTTTAATCTGAATGGGACGTCCGGTGTTTCCGAGAGAAAACCTTTAATCTGAATGAACGTCCGGTGTTTCCGAGAGAAAACCTTTAATCTGAATGGGACGTCCGGTGTTTCCGAGAGAAAACCTTTAATCTGAATGGGACGTCCGGTGTTTCCGAGAGAAAATATTTAATCTGAATGGATCGTCCGGTGTTTCCGAGAGAAAATATTTTTTAATGTAAATGGATCGTCCGGTGGTTCAGAGAGAACAAATTTAATCTAAATGGGCCGTCCGGTGTTTCAGAGAGAAAAGCTTTAATCTGAATGGGTCGTCCGGTGTTTCCGAGAGAAAACATTTAATCTGAATGGGTCGTCCGGGTTTCCAAGAGAAAACATTTAATCTAAATGGGCCGTCCGGTGTTTCAGAGAGAAAAGCTTTAATCTGAATGGGTTGTCCGGTGTTTCCGAGAGAAAACCTTTAATTTGAATGGGTCGTCTGGTGTTTCAAGAGAAAACCTTTAATCTGAATGCGCCGTCCGGTGTTAAAGAGAGAAATCTTTAATCTGAATGGGGTGTCCGGTGTTTCCGACAGAAAATCTTTAATCCGAATGGGTCGTCCGGTGTTTCCATTATTATTATTATTATCATTATTATTATTATTATTATTATTATTATTATTATTACTGGCTATGCTACAGCCCTAGTTGGAAAAGCAAGAGGCTATAAGCCCAAGGACTCCAACTTGAAAAAATAGCCCAATGAGGAAAGGAAATAAGGAAATAAATAAACGATCTGAGACTTAATGAACAACTAAGATAAAATATTTTAAAAACAGTAACATCAAAACAGATATTTCATATATACCCTACATTATAAAAAGACTTATGTTAGCCTGCCCAACATATAAGTATTTGCTGCAAGTTTAAACTTTTGAAGTTGAATTGATTCAACTATCTGCTTAGGAAGATCATTCCACAACTTGGTCACAACAGGAATAAAACTTCTAGAATACTGTGTAGTATTGAGTCTCATGAAGGAGAAGACTTGAGTGTTAGAATTTACTGCATACCTAGTATTACGAACAGGATGGAACTGTCCAGGAAGATCTGAAAGTAAAGGATGGTCAGAATTATGAAAAATCTTTTGCAACATACATAACTACCTAATTGAACAATGGTGCCAAAGATTAATATCTAAATCAGGAACAAGAAATATGCAGTTGCAGTTAATAGCTGAGGGAAGCTCTCTCGACTCTCCTTGGGTTCTTCTATTTCGGCGAGAGTTCTGTCTTGTAACACCTGTCAAGCAATCTCTTCACCAATTCGGTCTTTAGGTTGTTCTTTTCCATTGTATTTTTACTTTGAGTCTGATATAAGGAGGCAACGGAGATAAAACGTCGTGGAAATTTATTTATATATTATTGTTTTATTAATTTATTCTTATTGTTTTTCTCATAATTTATCAAGATTTATGGATGTGTTAGACCCTAAAATGGCAGCCAGGACACACAAAAGGCTTCAACACTAATTTTTTATATATATATATATATATATATATAGATAGATAGATAGATAGATAGATAGATAGATAGATAGATAGATACCCACACACATTTATTAGATGTTAATGTACTTGTGGCAACAATTATTTTAGATAATTAGTTTTCTACCTTTCTGCACTGCGATTATCTAGGGATAATGATGTATTCGTAAATATGCCCTGACAAAAGCCATTAGTTATTGGCTGAAACAGCTGTCAGCGAAAAAATATTCCGTCTTTTCTTTAAATAATTTATCCATAAAGACAAGAAAAAATGAAGAAAGCTTAGTTGATGTCACAAAGTGTTTTAGCATTGAATGAACACACACACATATATATATGTGTATATATATATATATATATATACACATATGTATATACATATGCATAAGTATATATATATATATATATATACATATATATATATATATATATAATATATATATATATATATACTTATGCATATGTATATACATATGTGTATATATATATATATATATTCATCCACCTATGCACATGTTCCTCTTAAAAGGGATAGCATTAAATGGTTTTAGCCTGTTAGTTATGGTATATAACTTATCGTACATATTCAGGGCAGACTCTCTCTCTCTCTCTCTCTCTCTCTCTCTCTCTCTCACCTGCCCTTACAATCGAAGTAAGCCTCGCATGAAGATGGCGTCCAGAACAGCTTTCCTTTTTTGGGTCAAAATTTATGACATGGCCTTTTCTCGTCGCTTTATAAAAAGAAGAAGTTGAAGGGGGAGGGGAAGGGAAGGGGAGGGGAGTAGGGGGGCGTTTCATACCCTTCCCCCCTCCCAAGACATGACTAATAAATCTGGAACGTTAAGGAAACTTCCCTTATTTAATGGTATAATAAACCATTATTTAACGAATGAAAGGACCTGGTGTCTTCGACTAAATCTTTTTCGGGGGTTCAACAAGAAGATCCCAAAAGCTATGGTTCGTTAAATAACAAGGATGAGGTCGGGATGGGTCAGTGGGCGGAATGGGCGGTGGGAGAAAGGGCGGTCTTTCTACTGGGAATAGAGAGAGAGAGAGAGAGAGAGAGAGAGAGAGAGATGCATTAGTAGTATGAATGTAGTGGTTATATTGTAAAGCAATTTGTATGACCTTAAAACGATCCTGTCTTATAAAGAAAAATTTTTTCAATGCGATATGAAGAATTTACTTTCTATGATGCAATGGCAAATTTGTCATAACAGGCCATTCATTTTAGACTTTTGAGATTATTATTATTATTATTATTATTATTATTATTATTATTATTATTATTATTATTATTACTAGTGTACGCGCCCCATCTAGAATGACAGATAAATATATAGACAGACATGCACAAACACATACACCCCCTCCTCAACAGGGTATGACCACTCCCTTTCCTCCTGCTCGTGGGACGGGGAAAGGAGAGCATGACCGGATATATATATATATATATATATGTGTGTGTGTGTGTGTGTGTGTATATACTGTATATATATAAATATTTGTATATATACACATATATATATATAAATATTTGTATATATATATATATATATATATAGCCAAAAACTAGCGTCTTATTATATAGGGAAGATTATTATTATTATTATATTTATGATATTTTCAACACCCTTTCTCGCTTGATTTCTTCTATCTTGCTATCCAACTGTTATAACTTTTAATCCTTAATGGATCACTGTAGTAGGCACTACTATAAGGAATTTGCAACGTCCCACTTTTTAGCATTCTTGCTTTGTATATTCCATCTTGCTATCCAACCTATTCATTTTCACTCTTACTCCTCATATTGAATGACCATACAGGCCCCAGCGACGGACCATATGGCAGAGATTTAATCAAATTAAATCCTTATTTACCATCGTCGTAATCCTATGTAATCCTATCTAATCCGACCCAAGGAAAGATTACAACTCAGGGAGGATTTCTCCGAATGTTGCCCAATATCTGCTCTCGTCTTACCAAGGGCGCCAGAGGTGAGGCGCGGTTGCAAGATCAAGAAAAAAAGAAAAAAAAATTGATATGTTGCTCGCCTGGAGTTATTTCTTTTATGAAGGAAGAATGTCTTCATTCAAGGAGCGCCTCTATTTGAATTATTAGTTTTTGAGTAATGGTTTTATAAACGTTTTCATGTTTGTTTACAAATCTGTATATTGTAGTTTCTCATTTGATTTTGTGTTAGTTTACAAATCTCCTGTATATTGTAGCATCTCATTTGATTTTACGTTTGTTTGCAAATCTTCAGTGTACTGTACTGTAGTTTCTCATTTGATTTTACGTTTGTTTGCAAATATTCAGTGTACTGTACTGTCGTTTCTCATTTGATTTTACGTTTGTTTACAAATCTCTTGTATATTGTAGCATCTCATTTGCTTTTACGTTTGTTTACAAATCTCTTGTATATTGTAGCATCTCATTTGCTTTTACGTTTGTTTACAAATCTCTTGTATATTGTAGCATCTCATTTGATTTTACGTTTGTTTACAAGTCTCTTGTATATTGTAGCATCTCATTTGATTTTACGTTTGTTTACAAATCTCTTGTATATTGTAGCATCTCATTTGCTTTTACGTTTGTTTACAAATCTCTTGTATATTGTAGCATCTCATTTGCTTTTACGTTTGTTTACAAATCTCTTGTATATTGTAGCATCTCATTTGCTTTTACGTTTGTTTACAAATCTCTTGTATATTGTAGCATCTCATTTGCTTTTACGTTTGTTTACAAATCTCTTGTATATTGTAGCATCTCATTTGCTTTTACGTTTGTTTACAAATCTCTTGTATATTGTAGCATCTCATTTGATTTTACGTTTGTTTACAAGTCTCTTGTATATTGTAGCATCTCATTTGATTTTACGTTTGTTTACAAATCTCTTGTATATTGTAGCATCTCATTTGATTTTACGTTTGTTTACAAGTCTCTTGTATATTGCAGCATCTCATTTGATTTTACGTTTGTTTACAAATCTCTTGTATATTGTAGCATCTCATTTGATTTTACGTTTGTTTACAAATCTCTTGCAAATCTCCTGTATATTGTAGCATCTCATTTGCTTTTACGTTTGTTTGCAAATCTTCAGTGTACTGTACTGGCGTTTCTCATTTGATTTTACGTTTGTTTACAAATCTCCTGTATATTGTAGCATCTCATTTGATTTTACGTTTGTTTGCAAATCTCATATATATTGTAGCATCTCATTTGATTTTACGTTTGTTTGCAAATCTCCTGTATATTGTAGCATCTCATTTGCTTTTACGTTTGTTTGCAAATCTCATATATATTGTAGCATCTCATTTGATTTTACGTTTGTTTGCAAATCTCCTGTATATTGTAGCATCTCATTTGCTTTTACTTTTGTTTGCAAATCTTCAGTGTACTGTACTGGCGTTTCTCATTTGATTTTACGTTTGTTTACAAATCTCCTGTATATTGTAGCATCTCATTTGATTTTACGTTTGTTTGCAAATCTCATGTATATTGTAGCATCTCATTTGATTTTACGTTTGTTTGCAAATCTCCTGTATATTGTAGCATCTCATTTGATTTTACGTTTGTTTGCAAATCTCATATATATTGTAGCATCTCATTTGATTTTACGTTTGTTTGCAAATCTCCTGTATATTGTAGCATCTCATTTGATTTTACTTTTGTTTGCAAATCTTCAGTGTACTGTACTGGCGTTTCTCATTTGATTTTACGTTTGTTTACAAATCTCCTGTATATTGTAGCATCTCATTTGATTTTACGTTTGTTTGCAAATCTCCTGTATATTGTAGCATCTCATTTGATTTTACGTTTGTTTGCAAATCTCCTGTATATTGTAGCATCTCATTTGATTTTACGTTTGTTTGCAAATCTCCTGTATATTGTAGCATCTCATTTGCTTTTACGTTTGTTTGCAAATCTTCAGTGTACTGTACTGGCGTTTCTCATTTGATTTTACGTTTGTTTACAAATCTCCTGTATATTGTAGCATCTCATTTGATTTTACGTTTGTTTGCAAATCTCCTGTATATTGTAGCATCTCATTTGATTTTACGTTTGTTTGCAAATCTCATATATATTGTAACATCTCATTTGATTTTACGTTTGTTTGCAAATCTCATATATATTGTAGCATCTCATTTGATTTTACGTTTGTTTGCAAATCTCCTGTATATTGTAGCATCTCATTTGATTTTACGTTTGTTTGCAAATCTCCTGTATATTGTAGCATCTCATTTGATTTTACGTTTGTTTGCAAATCTCCTGTATATTGTAGCATCTCATTTGCTTTTACTTTTGTTTGCAAATCTTCAGTGTACTGTACTGGCGTTTCTCATTTGATTTTACGTTTGTTTACAAATCTCCTGTATATTGTAGCATCTCATTTGATTTTACGTTTGTTTGCAAATCTCCTGTATATTGTAGCATCTCATTTGATTTTACGTTTGTTTGCAAATCTCATATATATTGTAGCATCTCATTTGATTTTACGTTTGTTTGCAAATCTCCTGTATATTGTAGCATCTCATTTGCTTTTACGTTTGTTTGCAAATCTTCAGTGTACTGTACTGGCGTTTCTCATTTGATTTTACGTTTGTTTACAAATCTCCTGTATATTGTAGCATCTCATTTGATTTTACGTTTGTTTGCAAATCTCATGTATATTGTAGCATCTCATTTGATTTTACGTTTGTTTGCAAATCTCCTGTATATTGTAGCATCTCATTTGATTTTACGTTTGTTTGCAAATCTCATATATATTGTAGCATCTCATTTGATTTTACGTTTGTTTGCAAATCTCCTGTATATTGTAGCATCTCATTTGATTTTACGTTTGTTTGCAAATCTCCTGTATATTGTAGCATCTCATTTGATTTTACGTTTGTTTGCAAATCTCATATATATTGTAGCATCTCATTTGATTTTACGTTTGTTTGCAAATCTCCTGTATATTGTAGCATCTCATTTGCTTTTACTTTTGTTTGCAAATCTTCAGTGTACTGTACTGGCGTTTCTCATTTGATTTTACGTTTGTTTACAAATCTCCTGTATATTGTAGCATCTCATTTGATTTTACGTTTGTTTGCAAATCTCCTGTATATTGTAGCATCTCATTTGATTTTACGTTTGTTTGCAAATCTCCTGTATATTGTAGCATCTCATTTGATTTTACGTTTGTTTGCAAATCTCATATATATTGTAGCATCTCATTTGATTTTACGTTTGTTTGCAAATCTCCTGTATATTGTAGCATCTCATTTGCTTTTACTTTTGTTTGCAAATCTTCAGTGTACTGTACTGGCGTTTCTCATTTGATTTTACGTTTGTTTACAAATCTCCTGTATATTGTAGCATCTCATTTGATTTTACGTTTGTTTGCAAATCTCCTGTATATTGTAGCATCTCATTTGATTTTACGTTTGTTTGCAAATCTCCTGTATATTGTAGCATCTCATTTGATTTTACGTTTGTTTGCAAATCTCATATATATTGTAGCATCTCATTTGATTTTACGTTTGTTTGCAAATCTCCTGTATATTGTAGCATCTCATTTGCTTTTACTTTTGTTTGCAAATCTTCAGTGTACTGTACTGGCGTTTCTCATTTGATTTTACGTTTGTTTACAAATCTCCTGTATATTGTAGCATCTCATTTGATTTTACGTTTGTTTGCAAATCTCCTGTATATTGTAGCATCTCATTTGATTTTACGTTTGTTTGCAAATCTTGAGTGTACTGTACTATAGTTTCTCAATTGATTGGGGTCTCCAGAAACTCTTGTGTTTGATCTTTTTTTCACCTTTGTTTACAAATCTTCAGTCTACTGTAGCTTTTGTTTACAAATCTTCAGTATACTAAAGCTTCTCATGTGATTTGAGTTTTCAGGTGATCGCTTTATTCAACTTTGATATTTTTTGGCGTGTTTAGATCATCAATATAGTTTCTCATTTGATTTGAGTCGTCAGATGCTCAAATTGTCTTTTATATTTTTTCACGTTTGTTTGCAAATCATCAATTTAGTTTTCCATTTGAATTGAGTCTTCAGATGCTCGAACTGCCGGTAATATTATTTGATCACGTTTGTTTACTTATCTTCAATATAATTTTTCATTTGATATGAGTCCTCAGTCGCTTAATTTGTCTCTGATATTATTTTGTTTTTAAAAAAAATAATTTCAATATATTATGGTTTTTATCATGATTTGTGTGGTCAGACGCTTGATTAGTCTTTGATATCATTATATCAGGTTTGTTTACAAATCATCAACATAGTTTCTCATTTGATATGAGTCGTCAGTCGCTTAATATATCGATATTTTTCTTTGATCTAGGTTTCTCTTATTTTTATGGTCATCTAAAAACATAGTTTTATGCTTATTTTATATATAGGAATATCACCACCATTCCTCGTTATTTTGCAATGAGAAACAATTAAATTTTTTGGTGAAACACTGCTCTTTCCAAATCCTAGTTTTTGCAAGCGTCCATTTTCACAATGCCGTTTGCATAATTTCTCACTTCGCAGAATTTGCCACAGAAAAAAAAAGAGGGCGTAGTTTCATATCTCGACTTCTTTTTTTCTTTCTTTTTAAGTACTTTGGAGTTAGAAGGGTAATTTTGATCAGTTTTTGAGTCATTAATGATATTAATATCAATTAATGATATTAATATCAAGTTCTTCATCAATAATTTTGCTTATTTATAGATCGGATATGCTCGCTATGATTTTGGCTTTTTTTCACTTTGAAAGTAAATCTTTGTTATTATTATTATTATTATTATTATTATTATTATTATTATTATTATTATTATTAATTGCTAAGCTACAACCTTAGTTGGAAAAGCGGGATGCTATTAGCCCATGCGCCCCAACAGGGAAAATAGCCCAGTGAGGAAAGGAAACAAGGAAAATATAAAATATTTTAATAATAGTAACAACATTTAAATTAATATTTTCTATAATAAACTATAAAGAATTAACAAAGCAAGAGGAAGATAAATATTATATAATAGGGTGCCCGAGTGTACCCCCAAGCAAGATAACTCTACCCCAAGACTAGTGGAAACGGACAAGGCTGCCCTGATTTTAGATTGATAGTGTTAATTAATATTGATAATAATAAATAAATTATGACGTTTGTTGTAATAATAATTGTTGCTTCTAAAAAAAAGACATCGAGAAAATAAGTTACTGATTAATTATTCATCTTATCTTAAATCGTTTCTATTTATGTAATAATAGACCTGAACGCACAAGCCTGCCCTTATTTTACATTGAAACTGTAAAGGAATATTGATGATTATGATAAATAAATGATGATATTTATTGTAATAATAACCGCTGGTTCTGAAAAAAAAAAAATACGCTTCCAGTTACAACCCTAGTTAGAAAAGCAGAATGCTATAAGCCCAGGGGCTCCAACAGGGAAAATAGCACAGTGAGGAAAGGAAACGAGGAAAAATAGAATATTTTATGAAGAGTAACAACATTAAAATAAATATTTTCTATATAAACTATAAATACTTTAACAAAACAAGAGGAACAGAAATCAGAGTCTCATTTTCTATGCCTGATACATTGTTCACGTTATCCATATAATATAGTTATTCCTAATTATTAATTTATTTACTTCCTTGAGAAGAAACGAGCGACGCAACATAAAAAAAAAAAAAAAAAAACATGATTTAAATCCAGGTATTCAGCGTGTGAGTTACCTGTATAATTAATGGGCGTGTTCTTCGGGAGATTCAACAACCTGTGTTACGCTGTAATTGCTTATCTTGACCCATTTCTTATCTTAATGTTATCTGCCATGCTTATTATTCCGTTTCGGACCTTCAATAAGGAAAAATCAATTTCTCTAGGACCGAAGAAGATCCGGGTTTGGGGACAGAGTTGCCAGGTTGACCTTTTACGTCACCCCCCCCCCCAAAAAAAAAAAAGCCTCCAAACTTGGCTTTTTTTTGTGCTAGATACCTAAATTTGGCCCTTTTTGAAATTGGTTAGCCTTAGTTGCTATTTTTTCGGACTTTTTCTACTATTAGGTTGGCCATTTTCGGAACAAAAAAAAAAAAAAACCCACCTCCAAATTTGGCCTTTTTTTCGTTTTAGATACCTAAATTTGGCCCTTTTGAAATTGGTTAGCCTTAGATGCTATATTTTCGGCCCTTTTCTACTATTAGGTTGGCCTTTTAGAGCTACAGTTGATCAGACGTCGGCCTTTTATCATTTTGAAAACCTGGCAACCCTGTTTGGGGAGGCCTTATGTCTGCTTTGCGGCGCCCTTAATCGAACTTTCGACTCCTGCCTCGGTCGTCATGTTGCTGTTCATCCCTTCATCATCCTGTCCGTCCTTCGTGTTTTGATAGGATCTACCTCTTTCACAGCCTTAACCTACAGGCTGCTTTAGCGCAAGAGCCCGTGTCTTGCTGTAGGCAAGGCAATCTATACCCTCCCCCCTTGCTAGGATCCTCTTCTCTTATAACTGGCCTCCGGGCTAGTACAGTAATAATGCGTTCGCCTAGCATTCGCATGGCAGCAGATCGGTCCCAGCCCAGGACCATGCGTTTAAGCTGTTTACTTAGGGTACTGCTGTTGTTGGACTCATAGTTGCGGGCGTCGCTTGCATTGCCGGCGTTCTGGTGAGCTTCACTTCAGATGATACTGAAAATGAAACCAGACAATTTTACCTTTATCGTAAACGTCCCTGCAGGGGAATATGTTGGACGGGAGTTCGAGCAACGCTCAAGTTTGATAGTTTTTAGTAGTGCCTTTAACCTCACCATCCTTGTGAGCTAGGGATTGTGGGTTTGGGGGAGCCTATAGGTCTACCTGCCGAGTCATCAGCAGTCATTGCCTGGTCCTAGCTTGGGTGAAGAGGGCTTGGGCGGTAATCGTATGTATATATGTTCAGTCTCTATTACTTTGTGCTGTTCCTTGCATCTGTCACTCACGAGCGAACCTTAAAGCTTTCGTTTTGATGACGGCATTAATTGTAACGTTTTATCAAACCAAATCAATTGAAGTAATAATAATAATAATAATAATAATAATAATAATAATAATAATAATAATAATAATAATAATAATAATCTTTATTTCAGCAAAAGCCATGTGCAGATATTCTTTATATGACTAAGCTCTTTTATTTTATTTTATAAGATATGACTAATCCTTAAAAATTACTTTCAAAGCTTAAAACTAAGATTATATAATTGATTATCATAAAAAAGTTATTTACAGTGAAATATAACAGTTGCAAGGCTCCTCTTTTTATTATTATATTAATTTATGCGGGCAAAGTAATGCCTTACTTTGTGTGTGTGAGAGAGAGAGAGAGAGAGAGAGAGAGAGAGAGAGAGAGAGAGAGTGTTCCCTTCTCGTGCATTTTAGAAAGCTTTTCCGGATATTACGATGCTATTTTTAAATCTTTTCGGAAAATGTTGTCTTCAAATAGTTTATATTACATATATTATATCTTATTTCTCTTCCTCTTTTTTTTTTCGAAGATTTTATAGTTTGTTTATGAAAGACTTATTTTAATGTTGTAACTGTTCTTAGAATATTTTATCTTAATTGTTCATTGCTTCTCTTGTAGTTTATTTATTTCCTTATTTCCTTTCCTCACTGTGCTATTTTCCCTGTTAGAGCCCTTGGGCTTACAGCATTCTGCTTTTCCAAGTATTGTTGTAGCTTAACTATTAATGATAATATTAATAATAATAATAATAATAATAATAATAATAATAATAATAATAATATGATTAATAATTAATGATAATAATTAATAATTAATAATCAGTAATAATAATGATATTAAGGTGTATGAAGAACCAAAAACTATTTTTTGAGAAATATCAGATTTATTTTAATAGATTTTTTTATTTAGTTTTTGTGTGATTCAGAGAGTACATTGTGGATCTATTACTAATTACAAATTATATTTTTTACCGTAATTTTTTTTTTTCTGGTTCAGAAAGATATCGATTATAAACGAGAGATAATTTAACTTCTTGCGTTTGTTTATGTGTGTCAAATATAAAAAAAAAACGTCATGGCAAAAAATTAATCAAACATGAAATAAAGTTAGTTTTCCTGTGTGTGTGTGTGCGTGTGTGTGTCAGCCATCACAAACCCCAAGGCAGAGGGGAAAATCCAACTGCAAGCTGGAATAGAGATCTTTCGAGCATATAATTCAAACGTTTTGCCAGAAGGCTTTCAAACACTCCTGATGATAGAGAGATCAGAGAAATTGGCCGGTGATAGGCAAGGTTAGAGCTACCGTATCAACATTCTTGCTTGAGGGTACACTCGGGCACACTATTCTATCTAATTTCTATTCCTCTTGTTTTCTTAGTTTATATAGGAAATATAAATTTTAAAGTTTTTACTCTCCTTAAAATATTTTATTTATTTCCTTATTTCCTTTCCTCACCGGGCTATTTTCCCTTTTAGGGCCCCTGGGCTCATAGTATCCTGCTTTTCCAATTAGGGTTGTAGCTTAGTGGGTTAATAATAATAATAATAATAATAATAATAATAATAATAATAATAATAATAATAATTTGCCTATGAAAGTAACGTCAGACGAAAGTTAACGATTTACTGATTATGCATAGGATGCGATAACGTCCCTGACTTCGGTTCGAGACCCGCTCAAACATGTTAGTTCCCTTGGTCGCTGCAAACTCACCATCCTTGTGACCTAAGGAGGGGGGTGGTTTAGGGGAGCCTATAGGTGTTCCTGCTGAATCATCAGCAGCCATTGCCTGTCCCTTCTTGGTCCTAGCTTGGGTGGGTAGGGGCTTGGGTGCCGATCATATGTAATATGGTCAGTCTCTAGGGCATTGTCCTACTTGATAGGGGGATGTCACTGTCCCTTGCCTCTGTCATTCATGAGCGGCCTTTAAGGCCGGGAGCACACTAGCGACTCTGTGGCGCCACAAAGCCACGCCACGGCTGTGGTGGGGATGAACGACAGAGAGCCACAGTCGCTTGCCACATTCGCTAGTTTGCGCGGCAAAATTTGAAAACAATGGAAACCTATGGGAGACCACATCCCCGCCACACGATGCTGTGGCTTTGTGGCGCCACAGAGTCGCTAGTGTGCTCCCGGCCTTAAGCTTTAAACACGCTTACTTGATACCTTGTGACTACCTGGCATAATACGATAATTGCCTGTTTCCTTGATTCTGAGGAATGCGCTAATTAGATCCCATAAATAGACATGTCTTTGATGCTCTTGGTCAAGATTGCACTTACATATTTGGCAAAGTTCATTGCGAGGATGTTGACATTTTGTTTGTAGCATTATTAACTACTTTTCATTGGCTGGTTTCAAATGCTGATATTTTTTCACCTGCATTTGAATGTTGTTGGTTAGGAATTTATCAACTTTTAATTGTGGAGGCAGAAATAATGAAAGAATTTAATTACCAATGACCTTCAATATGATAAGTAATTGACCCTGCATACTTACCTAATCTCTCTCTCTCTCTCTCTCTCTCTCTCTCTCTCTCTCTCTCTCAATGTGGTAATTTCTTTATATACAAAATAGTAAATACATGGAACAGACCTCCAGCGGATGAAATGAACAGTAACATGGTAAACGAGTTCAAGAATGAGTTAGACAAGATCAAAAAAACTCTAAACAAGCTAATTCGCTCTACCCAAGACCAAATGAAGTCTCTTCGAGACTTCCAAAATCCTTGTAACTCTCTCTCTCTCTCTCTCTCTCTCTCTCTCTCTCTCTCTCTCTCAATGTGGTAATTTCTTTATATACAAAATAGTAAATACATGGAACAGACCTCCAGCGGATGAAATGAACAGTAACATGGTAAACGAGTTCAAGAATAAG
>NC_090730.1:5796146-5803646 GCF_036898095.1 Palaemon carinicauda | reverse complement strand
AGAGACGTTTCGTATAATATAATCCAGTTCGATCGCTTCATCTTCCTCACAGTCCTCGCACGACACAGAGGATCCGTCCTAGGGGAATATCATGGAGGACGTTTCATTATCATGTAATTCTAGGCAATTGATCCTCCTTGCTGCGTCCTTGAAAGCCAAGGGGACGTCCGTCATGATCATGATTTAGCTTGAGAGAAGGAAGGTGTATCCGTCATGATGTATCTTGAGAGAGTCAAGGTGTTTCTTAATCAATGGTCCTTGGAGAGAGATATCCTATTTTCAGGAGCGGGCGTAGGAAACAGCTATTTCCTAAGAGCCTCTTTACTTTACTTTAATGGCTGTTTTCTTGGTCCTATCACTATAGGAAATCCTGTGCACTACAAGACCTACAAGATTTCTCTAGCAAACTATTCTACCCGTTTCCTTACTTCTTTTCCTCATTGGGTTGTTTTCCCTATTGGGACTCTTGGGCCTATAACATCCTTCTTTTCTATATAGGATTGTAGATTAGCTAATAATAATAATAATAATAATAATAATAATAATAATAATAATAATAGTAATAATAATAATAATAATAATATTAACTGGAAAAGCAGAACGCTATAAGCCCAGGGGCTCCAACAGGGAAAACAGCCCAGTGAGAAAAGGAAACAAGGAAAAATAAAATATTCTAAGAACAGTATTATTAAAATAGATTACAATGATACTAATACTACTACTACTACTACTACTAATAATAATAATAATAATAATGATGATGATAATGATGATGGTAATACTTAGCTAATAATAATAATAATAATAATAATAATAATAATAATAATAATAATAATAATAATTAATTACTGCACAATACGACAAAGACCCAGAGGTACTTGCAGACTGACTTTCGTAGCCAGTAACACCCCCCCCCCCCCCCCCCCCGAACCACGTCCAAGTTCCTCAACCGCTCGTAAAGCAGTCTCACCCCAACACGCAATGACTACTTTCTACTTCCTTTGTTTTTGGGAAATGTTGCCCCGACGATTCTTGTACCTTTGGCAGGCAACGACAACGATGGTTAAATTGTGGAAAGTAAACGAGGAATGTCCGTCCATTTCTCATGGGGGTTTTAATAAGGCTTTTGATTTTGTTGTCTGAGACTTTTTCTTAAGTTGGTCATTTCTTTGTTTGCAAGCTGAAGTTAATGTAAATTAGCATACATAATATATTTTTCATTTTTTCTATAAACACATATATCTTTTTATTTATTCACATTTATGGCGATATTCACAATAGCCTAACTTTTCAGGCTTCTAATAATATATTTATGCATACGGGTAACAAAGCATCCTTGGGTGTGTATATATATATATATATATATATATGTGTGTGTGTGTGTGTGTCTGTGTGTGTGTGTATATATATATACATATATATATATATTATATATATTTATATATATACATATATATATATTTATATATATACATATATATATATATATATATATATAGCAAAAGCCATTAGAAAATAATAAAAAGCTTTAGTACCAAGCGCTGTCGTGGATTTTAATACACTTCTCCAGGGTTCGATAAAAAGAATACGTATATATACACAAATGTGTGCGTTATTGATTGAATATAATGAACGTAATATCCTATTTTAAGATATTTAGCTACATCTTTTTTTGTTTTCTTTTATCTTTTTTTATATATTTTGGGATTTGATTCCCTAAAAACATTGCATGCAAGCTGATATTTGTTTGTCTCTTTATGAATAATAATAATAATAATAATAATAATAATAATAATAATAATAATAATAATAATGATAGTAATAATAATAATAATGTTAATAATAATAATAATAATGAAAATTATTTATTATTATTATTATTATTATTATTATTATTATCATTATTACAAAATTATTATTATTATTTTTATTATTATTATTATTATTATTATTATTATTATTATTATTATTATTATCATTATCACTAAATTATTATTATTATTATTATTATTATTATTATTATTATTATATAAGAAAATCCTATCCTTCATCTCCCTGTGCACATTCCATACAATGATGTTTAAAATCCTCATCACTGCCAATGACACCATCGTGCCGTTAGTAAGGAACGTAAGCGAAATAAAAACGTTTTTCTCTGTATCATTTCAGTCAATTGTTCCACGGATCGGAGCATTCACTGATTGATTTAAGAGAAGAGAAAGGCAGAGAAAAAGATAATGTTGTAGCGAAGTCCTTCATCAAAATCTCTTTTTTCTAGTTATTAAACTATGTAAATCTTGATTCCTTCTGCGTTTGAAAAAAAAAAAAAAAAGTTTTTTTTTTTTTTTTTTTTTTTTTTTTTTTTTTTTTTTTTTTTTTTAAATCGAAGAACTCACTAGTGCTATTTTTCTGATTTGTAGTTCATCTGCTTCGAGGCTGAAATTTGTACTTTTTTTTTTTTCAATTTGCATTGAAATATTTGAATGTTCCATTTTCGCTTAATCGAAGATGAAATTCTGTATTATTTTTTTTTCTTCAGGATGGAATTTGGGGTTTTATTTTTCATATATGTATATATATATATATATATATATAAATATATATATGTGTATATATATATATATATATATATGTATATATATGGGAATATATATGTATATATATAGATATATGTGTATATATATAAATATATATATGTATATATATAGAAATGTGTATATATATATATATATATATATACATGTATCATGTATATATGTGTGTATATGTTTGTGTGTGTGTGTGTAATCTCTAGAACGTCGTAGTCTTCTTGACTTGCACTAAGCCTTTAGGGTCCAAGTACTGCCAAAATCCACATGGTTTATGGTATGGAAATATTATACCTTGAAGCAAAGGAACGCTTGGTTAAGATGTAAAGATTAGGGAAATGTAGCGAGTGATGTATCACGAAGACTTTAAGATCTGAGGGAAGAATGCAAATGCGTTAGTTCAAGACTTAAAAAAAGTCGTATGAGGTAAAGTTGTGATAGTGAGTGCATTTGGTCTCGGAGTGGAAACGTTTCAGAGTTTGATTTCTTTGTGAAGTCTGATATATATATATATATATATATCGATGCACTTTGGGTCAATAGTCGTAGGAGGAGATGATGATATATATGTGTGTATATATATATATATATATATATGTTAGAACAGCCAGATAAAATAAGCTACTTTCTTCTGGGGTAAATTCTATAAGGAAAGAATGCATGGAGAAAATTGCGTGTATATTACATATGGGTGCTTACATATAGTCAACATATGTATATGTGTATATATATATATATGTATATATATATATATATATATATATATACACATATACATATGTTGACTATATGTAAGCACCCATATGTAATATACACGCAATTTTCTCCATGCATTCTTTCCTTATAGAATTTACCCCAGAAGAAAGTAGCTTATTTTATCTGGCTGTTCTAACATTTTCTTTCGAGACAGATTGAAATGCAAATTAGTTTATCATTAAAGATTTTTTAGAATAAATATTGATGTTAGCTAATATTGCAAAATATCACAAATTTGTTAGAATAACCAAACACTATTTTTATTGTTATTTAAAGTTTACCTTATTATATCGAACCCAGCAGGAATTAAAAATATCTGATTAGAGATCACAGACAGTTTTGACTTCTATTACAATTACAATTAGATATCACAGACAGTTTTGACAATTTTTCTTTGGAGTAGCCTAAAGGTTTGGAGCTGCCCCGGGCGGAATCTGCTCCTTGGAAAAAGGTAGCTCTCCTCCAAGATCTGCTCCCGATTTATTTATTACTCCTGGACTAGTGTGAGTTTGGGGACTGACAGCGGATCAACAGATATACATCTTTTGACCGTAAACTGATATGTCATCTTTGCTGGGCGACATTTCGAAAACAAACAGATCGTGAGAAATGGATGCTGAGTGCTCTCTCTCTCTCTCTCTTTCTTTCTCTCTCTCTCTCTCTCTCTCTCTCTCTCTCTCTCTCTCTCCCCTTGCATCTGTAATCTCTGTGGAATGAAAAACATATTTCATTCAAGGGTGAAGCAATGATGTGGGTCTCTCTCTCTCTCTCTCTCTCTCTCTCTCTCTCTCCTTACATTTGTAATCTGCGTGGAATGAAAAATTTCATTCAAGGGTGAAACAATGATGTGGGTCTCTCTCTCTCTCTCTCTCTCTCTCTCTCTCTCTCCTTACATTTGTAATCATCGTGGAATGAAAAATTTCATTCAAGGGTGAAGCAATGATGTGGGTCTCTCTCTCTCTCTCTCTCTCTCTCTCTCTCTCTCTCCTTACATTTGTAATCATCGTGGAATGAAAAATTTCATTCAAGGGTGAAGCAATGATGTGGGTCTCTCTCTCTCTCTCTCTCTCTCTCTCTCTCCTTACATTTGTAATCATCGTGGAATGAAAAAATTTCATTCAAGGGTGAAGCTATGATGTGGGTCTCTCTCTCTCTCTCTCTCTCTCTCTCTCTCTCTCTCCTTACATTTGTAATCATCGTGGAATGAAAAATTTCATTCAAGGGTGAAGCTATGATGTGGGTCTCTCTCTCTCTCTCTCTCTCTCTCTCTCTCTCTCTCCTTACATTTGTAAAAATCGTGGAATGAAAAATTTCATTCAAGGGTGAAGCAATGATGTGGGTCTCTCTCTCTCTCTCTCTCTCTCTCTCTCTCTCTCTCCTTACATTTGTAATCATCGTGGAATGAAAAATTTCATTCAAGGGTGAAGCTATGATGTGGGTCTCTCTCTCTCTCTCTCTCTCTCTCTCTCTCTCTGTCCCCATGCATCTGTAATCTGCGTGGAATGAAAAACTTATTTCATTCAAGGGTGAAGCAGTGATGTAGCTCTCTCTCTCTCTCTCTCTCTCTCTCTCTCTCTCTCTCTCGGTTCAGTGCATCGATAGTCCATGAGAAAGGAAAGGGGTAAAATTGTTTCATTCAAAAGCGAATCAGTAATGCGAATCTACTATATATGTTTAATGGTTATTTCTTAACAGCCCGTCACGAGTAAAAGGGTATTCACTAATGCAAATATAGAAATATTTCCTGTATAAACCTAAATATGAATTTCTGTTCCTCTTTTTTTTTCATTTTTTAAAATTAGTGAATTCATAGCTAAACTTATTGGATATGAAAAAAAAAAAACTATTTATTTATTACGAGTGTACACTACCCGTCAAAAATGACTGCTAGATATTTAGTTAGATATACAAACGCACTCCCCTCTCAACTGGGTATGGTTGCTCCCTCTCCCGCTACACCAGGAAGGGAAGGGCTGAGCGTGGCCGAATTTTATATATATATATATATATATATATTTGTGTATATATACTGTATATGTATGTATATATATATATATATATATATTTGTGTATATATACTGTATATGTATGCATGTATATATATATATATATATATATATGTATATATATATATATATATTTATTTATTTAATATCTATATGTAAATTATATATACAAATATAATATATATATATATATATATATATTTATTTAATATCTATATGTAAATTATATATACAAATATAATATATATATATATATATATATAATAAAATGAGAGATAGAGAGAGAGACTATTATATAGGGGAGATATTTGTTTATATTAGAGCTCTCATACTTCACTCTACTTCTAGTTCATATTTAATTTGTTTTGCTAGTGTCTTTAAATAACACCTTTCAATAACTCCATTAGCTTATAATTATAGTTAGTATTATTTACTCGTAGTATTCTCCTGTAACGTCTGATTTCCTTCAACAGTTTCCTTTTGCACAAAGCCGTAATATCACTTTGTGTTTACAGCTTGCTCTATTCGTTTCCATCTTTTGATTTTTACTCTTATCTTTTCTAAGAAGCAATGTCCTTTGCCTAGATTAAAGTATAATTCGTCTTCATCATTATTGAGTTGGTATTTACATTTTTTTTACAATGTATGCGTGATTTTTATAAGTATATGAGATAACGAACACAACAAAAGAAATTGGAAAGTATAATACTTTTACCGGGGTTGTGATGGCCTACTGAAAACCTCCCTGAAAAACGATTGCCTGACTGAGGTTCGAGTCCCGCTCACGCTCGATAGTTTCCTGCAGTGTATGCGATCTCACCATTCTTATGAGCAAAGGAGCGGGGTCGTGGAAGCCTATAGGTCTACCTGTTGACTCATCTGCAGCCATTACCTGGCCCTTCTTGGTCCTAGCTTGGATGAAGAGGTGCTTATGCGCTGATCACATGTTGTTACCGATCTTAGTATATTTTATTTTAAGTGTTAATTACTTCTCTTGTAGTTTACTTATTTCCTTTCCTCACTGGGCTATTTTCCCTGTTAGAGCCCTTGTGTTATAGCTCCTGCTTTACCAACTAGGGTTGTAGCTTAGCAAGTAATAATAATAATATATGGTCAGTCTTTTGGGCAATGTCACTGCCCCTTGCCTCTGCCATTCGTGTGCAGCCTTTAAATCTTTAAACCGTAGAAGTATAATTAAAATTACAATGTAAACACCAAAGTTCTTTATCAACAATATTTTCTACGAGATGATACATTTTAACATCATTACACGATTTTTTTAATGATTTTGCATTTCGAGTCACCGGAAAATATAATATTTTCGTTTTGTTGGAGCAACATTAAAAAAGTTTGAAAGCTCACGTCTGTTGTTGATGTGTGGTATCGAAATGGTACTCATTAATTGAACAATTATTCCTTCTGTTATGATTACAGAACTCCAGTCTGCTTCTCTCTCTCTCTCTCTCTCTCTCTCTCTCTCTCTCTCATCCACGATTTAGTAAGTGAAATATGAATTATGCAATGTGTGTATGTATATAGAAGTATGTATATACATACATATATATATATATATATATATGCCTATACTTTATATATTATTCATATGTGTGTATATATATATATATATATATACATACTGTATATATGTAAACTGTATCTATATGCATATAAATAGGCCCATACTTTATATATTATACATATGTGTATATATATGTATATAAATACGTGTGTATGTGTATGCTTGTATGTAATCAAGTGCACTAGTATTTCTAAACAAATAAACAAATAATTAATTTATCAAAAACTAATAATAGCAGAATCACTCGCCAATTATTCTCTCTCTCTCTCTCTCTCTCTCTCTCTCTCTCTCTCTCCTCGGCTCAAGGGCATTGTGTGAGGTCGACCGGGTATGCAGCCAAGCTGGAAAGAGGCAGGGGGCATTGAAAGCTCTACTTGGGTATCAAAGACGAGATGTGAAATGCCTTTTATTCCCTCGGAAACGAAAGATTGGGTTAGTTCAGAATTGCTTTTAATGAATAATAATAATAATAATAATAATAATAATAATAATAATAATAATAATAATAATAATAATAATAATGATGATGATGATAATAATAATTATACTATTAAAAATGATGATAATAATC
>NC_090730.1:5786146-5788646 GCF_036898095.1 Palaemon carinicauda | reverse complement strand
TTTAAAGGTGCTACTGTAGCTACTGTATTTCTTTGATTTTTTTTAAAGGTGCTACTGTAGCTACTGTATTTCTTTGATTTATTTTTAAAGGTGCAACTGTAGCTACTGTATTTCTTTGATTTATTTTTAAAGGTGCTACTGTATTTCTTTGATTTATTTTTAAAGGTGCTACTGTAGCTACTGTATTTCTTTGATTTATTTTTAAAGGTGCTACTGTAGCTACTGTATTTTCTTGGATTTATTTTTAAAGGTGCTACTGTATTTCTTTGATTTATTTTTAAAGGTGCTACTGTAGCTACTGTATTTCTTTGATTTATTTTTAAAGGTGCTACTGTAGCTACTGTATTTCTTTGATTTTTTTTAAAGGTGCTACTGTAGCTACTGTATTTCTTTGATTTATTTTTAAAGGTGCTACTGTAGCTACTGTATTTCTTTGATTTATTTTTAGAGGTGCTACTGTATTTCTTTGATTTATTTTTAAAGGTGCGACTGTAGCTACTGGATTTTTTTTTTATTTTTTTTTAAAGGTGCTACTGTAGCTACTGTATTTCTTTGATTTTTTTTAAAGGTGCTACTGTAGCTACTGTATTTCTTTGATTTTTTTTAAAGGTGCTACTGTAGCTACTGTATTTCTTTGATTTATTTTTAGAGGTGCTACTGTAGCTACTGCATTTCTTTGATTTATTTTTAAAGGTGCTACTGTAGCTACTGTATTTCTTTGATTTATTTTTAAAGGTGCTACTGTAGCTACTGTATTTCTTTGATTTATTTTTAAAGGTGCTACTGTAGCTACTGTATTTCTTTGATTTATTTTTAAAGGTGCTACTGTATTTCTTTGATTTATTTTTAAAGGTGCTACTGTAGCTACTGTATTTCTTTGATTTATTTTTAAAGGTGCTACTGTAGCTACTGTATTTCTTTGATTTATTTTTAAAGGTGCTACTGTAGCTACTGTATTTCTTTGATTTATTTTTAGAGGTGCTACTGTATTTCTTTGATTTATTTTTAAAGGTGCGACTGTAGCTACTGGATTTTTTTTTATTTTTTTTTAAAGGTGCTACTGTAGCTACTGTATTTCTTTGATTTATTTTTAAAGGTGCTACTGTAGCTACTGTATTTCTTTGATTTATTTTTAAAGGTGCTACTGTAGCTACTGTATTTCTTTGATTTATTTTTAAAGGTGCTACTGTAGCTACTGTATTTCTTTGATTTATTTTTAAAGGTGCTACTGTATTTCTTTGATTTATTTTAAAGGTGCTACTGTAGCTACTGTATTTCTTTGATTTATTTTTAAAGGTGCTACTGTAGCTACTGTATTTCTTTGATTTATTTTTAAAGGTGCTACTGTAGCTACTGTATTTCTTGTGTAGGTAAGGTATACATTGGTAGATTCTGTCTCTATGTGGATTCGTCATGAATTATCATATAGTTATTACGTAAAGTTTATTGTTTTCAAGTGTAGAAATGTAGCTACTGTATTTCTTGTATAGATACACGCTGGTGTTTCTTTCCCTATGAGGATTCGTTAGGAATTATCATATAGTTGTTTACGTATAGTTTATTTATTTTATGTATAGATATGTATTGTTTGTATATAAAAAATAATTCTTTTAGAAAAAAAAATTATTTTTTATTTATACTATTTATATTCTATTCATTCGCAAATGTTTAGTTTTAATTTGTGTACATTAACAATATCCACATAAGATGTGGATCTCTCTCTCTCTCTCTCTCTCTCTCTCTCTCTCTCTCTCTCGTGCAAACGGTTATTATATATTTTTTTCCATTTTTTTATTAGACAACTTTGTTTCAATGTCTCTGAGAAATATTCCATATAACAACTTTAATAAAGTTTCGTTTTTGTTTTAATATCTGTCTTTGGTCGAAAAGGATGAATTGTATGTAATAGAATAAAGAGAACACACACACAGGGAGAGTTTATTTTACTTTTTTTAATTCAAAAGAAATTTTCCTTACGATAAATTTGATAAGGCTTTGTTTCTAATTTTTCTCAGTCTTTAACCGAAGAGAGAGAGAGAGAGAGAGAGAGAGAGAGAGAGAGTGTGTGTGTGTGTGTGTGTGTGTTTGTTTGTTAGTTTGTGTATGAATTTTTTACTTTTTTAACATGTTATTTTTCTTTGAGTAACTTTTTTTTAATAAACATTCAATGTCGGATGAATATTGAGTAATAGAATAAAGAGAGAGAGAGAGAGAGAGAGAGAGAGAGAGAGAGAGAGAGAAATCCTGCCTTTAGAGGATAGCCATCCCTTTAGCATCGACGAAAATATTTATTATTTACGACTATATCGGAAAGCCGAAGAAGTCGTTTTGGGTTTTGACACCTCCCCGAAAATCGTTTGTCTCCTGTGTATATGGTCGTGTTGTTTACCCTGTACACAACTGGGACCATTACGCATGGGGTGTTTATGATCACGCTTTGTCCATTTGCTTGTTTGTCTGTCTGGTTGAAGAATGTAGAAAGATTGGCATTTTATTATAC
>NC_090730.1:5771629-5781629 GCF_036898095.1 Palaemon carinicauda | reverse complement strand
ATAGATCGCCGAATGACAGCCTCGAATTCACTGACATGAACAGCCTTTTTATGTCAGTAACAGCACTTTTGGTATACTGTAATCTGTTATGACATCAGCAGGTAGTATTTTTAGTAACAGCGACAGCCTTTATAGTAAATAATGCTTGTATTGTAGTAACAGCGATAGCTTTTAGCTATATTAGGTAATGCTATTATTATAGTAACAGCGACAGCCTTGGGTTATAGTAACTTGTGAAATTATTTTAGCAACAGCGACAGCTTTTAATTATAATCTTATGCTATTATTTTGGTAACAGCGACAGCTTTCAGTTATAGACTTATGCTATTATTTTAGTAACAGCGACAGCTTTTAGTTATAAACTTATGCTATTATTTTAGTAACAGCGACAGCTTTTAGTTATAAACTTATACTATTATTATAACTAACGACAGCCTTTAGTTATAATCTTATGCTATTATTTTAGTAACAGCGACAGCTTTTAGTTTAAAACTTATGCTATTATTATAGTAACAGCGACAGCTTTTAGTTAAAAGCTTATGCTATTATTTTACTAACAGCGACAGCTTTTAGTTAAAAACTTATGCTATTATTATAGTAACAGCGACAGCTTTTAGTTATAAACTTAAGCTATTATTATAGTAACAGCGACAGCTTTTAGTTATAAATGTGAGCTATTATTATAGTAACAGCGACAGCTTTTAGTTATTAACTTATGCTATTATTATAATAACAACGACAGCCTTTAGTTATGATCTTAGGCTATTATTATAGTAACAGCGACACCTTTTAGTTATAAACCTATGCTATTATTTACTAGTAACAGCGACAGCTTTTAGTTATAAACTTATGCTATTATAGTAACAGCTTCAGCGTTTAGTTATAAAATTGTGCTATTGTTATAGTAACTGCGACAGCTTTAGTTAAAAACTTGTGCTATTATTATAGTAACAGCGATAGCTTTTAGTTATAAACCTATGCTATTATTTACTAGTAACAGCGACAGCCTTTAGTTTTAAACTTATGCTATTATTATAGTAACAGCTTCAGCTTTTAGTTATAAAATTGTGCTATTGTTATAGTAACTGCGACAGCTTTAGTTAAAAACTTATGCTATCATTATAGTAACAGTGACAGCTTTTAGTTATAAAATTAGGCTATCATTATAGTAACAGCGACAGCTTTTAGTTATAAACTTATGCTATCATTATAGTAACAGCGACAGCTTTTAGTTATAAACCTATGCTATTATTTACTAGTAACAGCTACAGCTTTTAGTTATAAACTTATGCTATCATTATAGTAACAGCGACAGCTTTTAGTTATAAACCTATGCTATTATTTTAGTAACCAGGGTTTAAACATGAGCATGTTGCCATCACCTTATATGCTGCTGCTTTTTACCTTATTTTAGCAAAACTTTTCCAATTTCCTTAAATGTGAAAATAGTAGAACCAAAATTACCTTAGAATTACCTCCAAATTCCCTTGAAACCATAAAAATTACCTCAAATTAAGGTGATTACCTTAAAAGTTTAAACCCTGATAGTAACAGCAACAGCCCTTAGTTATAGAATTGACGACCTGTCAAGTCTTTTCACTCTGTCAAGTGTCTGTCATTTACCTCGCCTCTTGGCAAGAGACACAGTTGTCTCTCGTCCCAAGAATCGATTCACCTCTCAGACAGTGAACTGACTGATTGGATGCCATCTCTCTGTCGGTGCAGCTTCGTTTGACACTTCTTCAATGAGAGAGAGAGAGAGAGAGAGAGAGAGAGAGAGAGAGAGAGAGAGAGAGAGAGAGAGAGAGAGAGAGAGAGAGAGAGAGAGGGGGGGGGGTTAAAACTGCTCATACAAAGGCCCAAAACTTCCAAATATCAAATTTGGAGCAAAAAGGCGATGAGAGAGAGAGAGAGAGAGAGAGAGAGAGAGAGAGAGAGAGAGAGAGAGAGAGAGAGAGAGGGAGATTTTAAAACTGCTCATACAAAGGCACAAAAACTTCCAAATATTACGAATATGGAGCAACAACGAGAGAGAGAGAGAGAGAGAGAGAGAGAGAGAGAGAGAGAGAGAGAGAGAGAGAGAGAGAGAGAGAGAGAGAGATTGTAAAACTGTTCACACAGACACAAAAACTTCCAAATATTGCAAATGTGGAGCAACAAAGCGATGTGAGAGAGAGAGAGAGAGAGAGAGAGAGAGAGAGAGAGAGAGAGCGGATGTCACAGTGCCATTGGGACATTTTCGAATCAATCGCTCATTCATCGACATCCTCTTGAGCTGTCCAGTCGATCAATTGATTTGGGTTGAAGAAGTTCGCAACTTCCTTTGCAGACGAGGTGTCTTTGTGCATCATTTTCGCACAAGACTTCTTTCATCTTTGGCAAATGACACACTAAGTCTGGTTTCAATGAAGCACTTTTATTTTTTTTTCCGAACTTCCGTTTTACTCTCGGTATCCTGGAAATTGATCTCTCTCTCTCTCTCTCTCTCTCTCTCTCTCTCTCTCTCTCTCTCTCTCTCTCTCTCTCTCTCTCTCTCAGAGTGCTTTGTAGCCCCATTCTTAACACATTTTCCTGATATTTTGAAGTTTTTCTACCTTTGTATGAACAGTGTTAAAATCTCTCTTTCTCTCTCTCTCTCTCTCTCTCTCTCTCTCTCTCTCTCTCTCTCTCTCTCTCGTCACGTACGTTTCCCTAGATGATTATATATGTTTTTTTTTACTAGATTCTGTTTAGCCTTCATAGATTAATAATAATAATAATAATAAGAATAATAATAATGATAGGTAAACTGCCAATGATGATAAAATATAAAAATATGCAATTGAAAAAAAATAGTAGAATAGATGCGGGGCGAGGGTGTCAGGATGAATGCTAAGTGTGTGGCGGGGGGGGGGGGGGCGTGGTTAGTGAGGGAAGAGATGCCATAAACGGTGCCTTTAAGGACCTAAAACGACACTCCCAATGGGAGATTCTCTTTGGGAGATCCTACAAGGGGACAGGATATCGTAAACAAGCAGTAACAGTTCTCTGTGGTCCACCGCACATCCGGAGTGCCCCAGGGCGGTGGTTTTGGGCCTCCGCTGATATCCTTTTGTTGCAAAGGATAGATTCCAATTACTTGGATTTCAGGAATTTTGATGGTAATCTCTGGGACAGTTGCCTTCATTAATTCCGGAACACTGATGTCTCCTTAACTTCCCATGAAGTGTACCGGAATTAATGAAGCCAACTGTACCAAAGATGTTTTTTATTATTATTATTATTATTATTATTATTATTATTATTATTATTATTGCAGCAAATGTTTTTATAGTTTATATAAGACATCTGTTTTCATGTTGTTACTGTTTTAGAATATTTTTTTTTTAGATTTTGTTATCGTTTATTTATTTCCTTATTTCCTTTTCTCACTGGGCTATTTTTTCCTGTTGGAGCCCTTGGGCTTATAGCATCTTGCTTTTCCAGCTAATGGTTGTAGCTTGGCTAATAATAGTAATGATAATAATAATATTATTATTATTATTATTATTATTATTATTATTAGCTAAGCTACAACCCTAGTTGGAAAAGCCAGATGCTATAAGCCCAAGGGCTCCAACAGGGAAAAATGTCCAAGTGAGAAAAAGAAATAAGGAAATAAACGATATAAGAAGTAATGAACAATTAGAATAGAATATATTAAAAACAATAACAACGTTGTTACATGGATCCTTCTTTATGCATTTTTCATAAGATTTTTCATAATTTTCATCATTCATTGCATTCAGATCTTCCCAGACCGTACCACCCTGTATATCATACTATAGTCATTTTTTTTAGCGAGGCATATTTGCACAGACTCACAGGGTAGCCCTTTTAGCTAGGAAAAGTTTCCTGATTGCTGATTGGTTAGACTTATCTTGTCCAACCAATCAGCGATCAGGAAACTTTTCCGAGCTAAAAGGGCACCGCTGCGAGTCGGTGCAAATATGCATCGCTAAAAAAAAAATTGACTATAGGTATGCAGTTAATTCTAGCAGTCTTACTTTCTCCATCATAAGGCTCTGTACTAAACAATACTCTAGAAGTTTTATTCCAGCTGCGATCAGATTGTGGAATTAATGATAGAGTGTTAATGGAGAAACGATGTCACATAGGTTCGTAGAGGTTTTGGATCTATTCGGGGAATGACAATGATGTCCAAAAAAATTGGTAGTTAAGTACTGATTCGAAAATAAAATTGAACCTGAAACGTAGTTTTATATACATAAGATTATCTTTTTCATAATGAAAAAAATAGTCCTATATTTGTTAACGTTTTTTTTTTTTTCCGGAAAGGAAAAATATTCGTAATCGAAGAATTAAATCAAACTTATAAGATAAGGCTTGAATTAAAAATTATTTGCACAGTGAATATATACACTACCTTACTTTAATTTCTTCTCTCTGGCGACTTAACTGGCAACAAATGAAATCCATTTTGGGAGAGATAGGAAAGTAACTTTTGAAGAGATGTGATAATTTTGGGTGGTGGATTTTTCTGCCTTGGGAAATTTTGCATTCTCCTAGAGTTCTTTTCTAGTGTGTAATTAAATTCACATTTTTTTTCATGAAGATTTTTTTTTTTTTTTTTTTTTTTTTTTTTTTTTTTTTTTTTTTTTCCCTCGAACCTGGAGTTGGTTGATCACCCCGATCTGTTGCTCGTGCCGTCGGCCTCTCCCATATATATATATATATATTTTTTTTTATCGACTCTTAATTTCCCTTTCTTTTTTATATTGATCTTCGAACATGCATTTGGTTAATAGATGTGATCTGTTACCCGCCCCGTCAGCCTCTCCCCTAAAACTTTTTTTCTTTTATCGGCTTCTAAAGTACTTTGATATATCCTTGCGTTTTTTATTGTGTTTTGAGATCTTATGTGAAATAATAGTTTGTATTTGGACGAAAATATTTCATAATTGGTATCATGGATTTTGATGATAATCTTATACAGAATGGCTAATGCTGGCTGAATTTCGAAGCATTTAAAAAAAGATAATAATTATCGTATATTAAAGAGCGAAATTTTAAGATCAGTTTTCAATAAAATAAGTCCTGGTTTGCCCATTACACTAGATATAAAATGTTTAAAAAACTGTAATTTTAATAAGAAAATCTCCGTAAAACTATACTGTTCTCAGTCGTATTTCAGGATAATACAGGCGACCGTAATTTTTATCATACTTTGTTATTATCTTTCACGGGTTGGTGACCGTAATGTGACTCCTTCACGTCAATTTATTAGTTTTTAAAAGGGTAAATGCCTTGCAACAAATATTCCAGGATTTTTAATGTTTTTACGGCAAAATTTCAAGTGTACTTTTGGAATCATGAAAATATTTATTTTTTCAAAGGAAATTTTGGGGTTCACCCTTTACATGGGGTCGTCCTTTACACGGTAATATAAAGTATATTGTAATTTCATCATTCATTTAATTTTATCCTTGGACATGATATGTCGATTGCTAGTTGTATTTTTAAATTTATATCAGAAGCAGGTCTTCTTAATGCCATTTAACTTTTATAACATATTTACTTTTCTGGTTTTAATGGAACATTCTTTTAATCTTTATTTATAATAAACGATATCGGCGTCAATGACCAATATCAGGATGCCGAAGACCTTCAAATCAATCAATCAATCATTTAATTTTAAATGTACATTGTCAGATCAAACTATCATGCATAAATTAGAAGAATGTATGTTCTTAGTTCTCCCTTGCTATGAGATGTTGGCCATAAGCAAGCCCTCCGTGTTACTCTTAAGTAAATAATTAAGGCATTCTCTTCGCTAATACGCGAACTCTGGCCTTATGGCCAATCGCCAAATTTTACGATTCAATTACTTGGGGGCAATACACTCCCTAACGCGTGAACTTTGCCACCAAGTTTTGTAATACAAACTTTCAAGAAGCCCTTTTTTTATGCTGCAAAGAACGGTTCTTGCAAACACGCAGAAAATAAGGCTGCAACATAGCTTGTGGTTGAAATAAGCCAGCGTAAAAAAAGAAAGAAAAATTTGAATGATTTATTTTTTTTTTCAAAGTAATTGTTGTTTAAAATTACGGAAAATCGTAAAAACACAAAAAATAAAGCTGAGACAGCTTGTGGTTGAAGTGAGCCCACGCAAAAAAAAAAAAAATTATAATAATAATAATAATACTAATAATACTAATTCTGAAGGAGTTGTTAATTTTTTTTTCAAAGTAATTGTTGTTTAAAATTACGGAAAATCGTAAAAACACAAAAAATAAAGCTGAGACAGCTTGTGGTTGAAGTGAGCCCACGCAAAAAAAAAAAAAAAAATTATAATAATAATAATAATACTAATAATACTAATTCTGAAGGAGTTGTTAATTTTTTTTTCAAAGTAATTGTTGTTTAAAATTACGGAAAATCGTAAAAACACAAAAAATCAGGCTGAGACAGCTTGTGGTTGAAGTGAGCCCACGCAAAAAAAAAAAAAAAAAAAAAAAAAAAAAGATATGACAATAATAATAATAATAATAATAATAATAATAATAATAATAATTCTGAAGGAGTTGTTAATTTTTATTTTCAAAGTAATTGTTGTTTAAAATTACGGAAAAGCGCATAAACAAACAATAAGGCTGAAACATTGTTTGTGGTTGAAGTAAGCCCGCGCAAAAAAAAAAAAAAAAAAAAAAAAAAAAAAAAAAAAAAAAAAAAAAAATCTGAAGTCTTTATGTTAATTTTTTTAAAGTAATGGTCTTTTAAAATCGCGGAAATTTGAATAAAAAGGAGAAAAAAATATAACACAAAGAAAGAGTAATAAACCTTCCTATAACTTGGCAAATATTATTTACATACTTCTTTCCCCTCTTCTATTATAACCTTATTTTCTTTCCCCTCTTCTATTATAGCCTTATTTTCTTTCTTCTATTGTGTTCATACTTCTTCCCTTCGTCTGTTATTCCCATACTTCTTTTTTTCTTTTCTATTATTTTCATACTTCTTCCCCGCTTCTATTATTTACGTACTTTTTCCCCCTCTTTTATTATTCCATACTTCTTTTCTCTCTTCTGTTATTTCCATATTTATTTTCTCTTTTCTATTATTTCCATACTTCTTTTCTGTCTTCTATTATCTACGTACTTCTTCCCCTCTTCTATCATTTCCGTACTTCTTCCCCACTTCTATTATTTACGTACTTCTTTCCCCTTTTCTATTATTTCCATACTACCTTTCTCTCTTGTATTATTTCCATACTTCTTCCCCACTTCTATTATTTACGTACTCTTTTCCCCTCTTTCATTATTTACGTACTTCTTTTCTCTCTTCTGTTATTTCCATATTTGTTTTTTCTTCTCTATTATTTTCATACTTCTTCCCCTCTTCTATTATTTCCATACTTCTTTTCTATCTTCTATTATTTCCGTACTTCTTCCCCACTTCTATTATCTACGTACTTCTTCCCCTCTTTTATCATTTCCGTACTTCTTCCCCACTTCTATTATTTACGTACTTCTTTCCCCTTTTTTATTATTTCCATACTACTTTTCTCTCTTCTATTATTTCCATACTACTTTTCTCTTTTCTATTATTTCCATACTACTTTTCTCTCTTCTATTATTTCCACACTACTTTTCTCTTTTCTATTATTTCCTTACTACTTTTCTCTCTTCTATTATTTCCATACTACTTTTCTCTTTTCTATTATTTCCTTACTACTTTTCTCTCTTCTATTATTTCCTTACTACTTTTCTCTTTTCTATTATTTCCTTACTACTTTTCTCTCTTCTATTATTTCCATACTACTTTTCTCTTTTCTATTATTTCCATACTACTTTTCTCTTTTCTATTATTTCCATACTACTTTTCTCTCTTCTATTATTTCCACACTACTTTTCTCTTTTCTATTATTTCCTTACTACTTTTCTCTCTTCTATTATTTCCTTACTACTTTTCTCTCTTCTATTATTTCCTTACTACTTTTCTCTCTTCTATTATTTCCATACTACTTTTCTCTCTTCTATTATTTCCTTACTACTTTTCTCTCTTCTATTATTTCCATACTACTTTTCTCTCTTCTATTATTTCCTTACTACTTTTCTCTCTTCTATTATTTCCATACTACTTTTCTCTCTTCTATTATTTACGTACTTCTTTCCCCTTTTCTATTATTTCCTTACTACTTTTCTCTCTTCTATTATTTCCTTACTACTTTTCTCTCTTCTATTATTTCCTTACTACTTTTCTCTCTTCTATTATTTCCTTACTACTTTTCTCTCTTCTATTATTTCCATACTACTTTTCTCTCTTCTATTATTTCCTTACTACTTTTCTCTCTTCTATTATTTCCATACTACTTTTCTCTCTTCTATTATTTCCTTACTACTTTTCTCTCTTCTATTATTTCCATACTACTTTTCTCTCTTCTATTATTTACGTACTTCTTTCCCCTTTTCTATTATTTCCTTACTACTTTTCTCTCTTCTATTATTTCCTTACTACTTTTCTCTCTTCTATTATTTCCTTACTACTTTTCTCTCTTCTATTATTTCCATACTACTTTTCTCTCTTCTATTATTTCCATACTACTTTTCTCTCTTCTATTATTTCCTTACTACTTTTCTCTCTTCTATTATTTCCTTACTACTTTTCTCTCTTCTATTATTTCCTTACTACTTTTCTCTCTTCTATTATTTCCTTACTACTTTTCTCTCTTCTATTATTTCCATACTACTTTTCTCTCTTCTATTATTTACGTACTTCTTTCCCCTTTTCTATTATTTCCTTACTACTTTTCTCTCTTTTATTATTTCCTTACTACTTTTCTCTCTTCTATTATTTCCTTACTACTTTTCTCTCTTCTATTATTTCCTTACTACTTTTCTCTCTTCTATTATTTCCATACTACTTTTCTCTCTTCTATTATTTCCATACTACTTTTCTCTCTTCTATTATTTCCTTACTACTTTTCTCTCTTCTATTATTTCCTTACTACTTTTCTCTCTTCTATTATTTCCTTACTACTTTTCTCTCTTCTATTATTTCCTTACTACTTTTCTCTCTTCTATTATTTCCATACTACTTTTCTCTCTTCTATTATTTACGTACTTCTTTCCCCTTTTCTATTATTTCCTTACTACTTTTCTCTCTTTTATTATTTCCTTACTACTTTTCTCTCTTCTATTATTTCCTTACTACTTTTCTCTCTTCTATTATTTCCATACTACTTTTCTCTCTTCTATTATTTCCATACTACTTTTCTCTCTTCTATTATTTCCTTACTACTTTTCTCTCTTCTATTATTTCCTTACTACTTTTCTCTCTTCTATTATTTCCTTACTACTTTTCTCTCTTCTATTATTTCCATACTACTTTTCTCTCTTCTATTATTTCCATACTACTTTTCTCTCTTCTATTATTTCCTTACTACTTTTCTCTCTTCTATTATTTCCTTACTACTTTTCTCTCTTCTATTATTTCCTTACTACTTTTCTCTCTTCTATTATTTCCTTACTACTTTTCTCTCTTCTATTATTTCCTTACTACTTTTCTCTCTTCTATTATTTCCTTACTACTTTTCTCTCTTCTATTATTTCCTTACTACTTTTCTCTCTTCTATTATTTCCTTACTACTTTTCTCTCTTCTATTATTTCCATACTACTTTTCTCTCTTCTATTATTTACGTACTTCTTTCCCCTTTTCTATTATTTCCTTACTACTTTTCTCTCTTCTATTATTTCCTTACTACTTTCCCCTTTTCTATTATTTCCTTACTACTTTTCTCTCTTCTATTATTTCCACACTACTTTTCTCTCTTCTATTATTTCCTTACTACTTTTCTCTCTTCTATTATTTCCTTACTACTTTTCTCTCTTCTATTATTTCCTTACTACTTTTCTCTCTTCTATTATTTCCTTACTACTTTTCTCTCTTCTATTATTTCCTTACTACTTTTCTCTCTTCTATTATTTCCTTACTACTTTTCTCTCTTCTATTATTTCCTTA
>NC_090730.1:5746629-5766629 GCF_036898095.1 Palaemon carinicauda | reverse complement strand
CCCTTCTTTGAAAATTTTAAACGACAGTAAACGAGAGATCTTAAGAAATTTGTCATTATTATGAGAAGTGATGCTGACATCAGGCCATAAATATGATGACGTCTTTCATAAAGATGTCATCTTTAAACCCACGAGTCTCTTTTCAAGATAGGTAAACATGCAGTTAACGTAAGAGAAGGGAGTGAGACAATACAGTATTATTATTATTATTATTATTATTATTTTTATTATTATTATTATTATTGCTTGTATTGTTGTTGTTGTTGTTGTTAATATAAACAGCTTTTTATCAGAACACTTATCTTTGTGTACTTTTATTCTGATATAAAAAGCAGTATAAAAAGAAATACAAGATATCTTCAGTAATATATTGCATAATTTTCATGATTATTATTATTATTATTATTATTATTATTATTATTATTATTATTATTATTATTATTATCATAAGCAGCTTTTGTCTTAAAAATAGTTGTCGCTGTTGAGTTTATTCTCACAAAAAAACTGTTTATAAGAAAATGCAAGATCTATTTAGTGATATGTTGGATTATAATAATAATGATAATAATAATAATGATGATGATGATGATGATTATTATTATATTATTATTATTATTAGTTCAAAGCTTATGAATTCAAACGATAATCTAAGAAATATATTAAAATGAAAATAACAAAACCCGCTTGAATCATAGATATCAGATCTTTACAAATACGTTAAATACCTACGAAAACAAAGCCGTAAGACAAACAAATTATCAGAAACGAAGCAAACAAGCAACTTGGCAGCCGAGAATTGATTGAACATCGGAGGGAAGTAACTTCAAACACAAGGAATAATGAAAATGAAACCATGAGGAGTAGCCCTCCCTGCCAACCCCCCCCCCCCTCTATGGCCCCCTTTCATATGGGTCCCTAACCTATGGCTCCCCCCTTTATCATACTATTCTCGTGTGGCCAAAAACGAGCAACCCGTCAGGGCACAGACAAATGAGGAAATAATGATGTGTCTCTTGATGCCTCTAGTTGAGCGACGTCGTCTTAAAGACAGGAACTTCAGAGAGAGAGAGAGAGAGAGAGAGAGAGAGAGAGAGAGAGATAGCAGAGCCAACATATGTCACACACTTAAGCTCCTTCATTTTTTATCTCTCTCTCTCTCTCTCTCTCTCTCTCTCTCTCTCTCTCTCTCGTGTTGGAGAGGTGATAATAGTTAATTTAAGAGTCGGCCGTAAGGTGGTGCTGTTAGTTAGTTGCGCTTTCAGTCATGTTTAAAGGTTTAAAGGCCGGTCATGAATAGCAGAGGCAAGGGACAGTAACATTGCTCTATCATGCAGGACAATGCCCTAGAGACTGACCATATTACCTGTGATCAGCGCCTAAGCCCCTCTCCACCTTATCTAGGGCCAAGGAGGGCCAGGCAATGGCATCTGATGACTCAGTAGGTAGATTTACAGGCTCCTCAAAACCCCTCATCTTTAGCTCACAATGAGGGTGAGGTTGCAGCGACCAAAGGAACTAATGCCCCCCTCTCCACCCTGGCTAGGACCAAGGAGGGTCAGGCAATGGCTGCTGATGATTCAGCAGATAGACCTATAGTCGTCTCCCCAAAACCCCCAATCCTTACCTCTCAAGGATGGTGAGGTTGCAGCGACCAAAGGAACTGACAAGCTTGCGCGGGACTCGCACCCCAGGCAAGGACGGCAGAGAGAGAGAGAGAGAGAGAGAGAGAGAGAGAGAGAGAAGAAGAAGAAGAAGAAGAAGAAGAAAATAATAGATGACATTTTGGCATTTTACCAAATTAAATTTTAAGACAAGTGAATAATAATAATAATAATAATAATAATAATAATAATAATAATAATAATAATAATAATAATAATAAGACAGTGAATGATGATGATGATGAACATGATAAAATAATAATAATAATAATAATAATAATAATAATAAGAAGAAGAAGAAGAAGAAGAAGAAATCTGAATGCTACCTGCTACGTTGCATGTATTCTTCTATCGCGACGAAACGGGATCCGTCAATAATAAACAGCTGTGACTGACGCATCTCTCCGATACACGTAACAAAGATGACAGGTTCATGAGATTTGCACAGCGCTTAAAGGGTACTTGGGTTTTTTTTTTTTTTTTTTTTTTTTTTCTCCTCCTATTAAAGGCTATACGTACACTTTCTTGGACTGGAAATGTTTTTTTTTTAACTTTTTTGACACTTCATTTGTATAATTGCGTAACTATTTCTTACTGATGTGAAGGGTTGAAACTTGGGAGATGATTCGTAATATTTATTGCATTTTATATTTATCAATAGATTTGAGATAATACGATTATCATTTTCTAATTAGAATCATTTCTCTCTCTCTCTCTCTCTCTCTCTCTCTCTCTCTCTCTCTCACACACACACACATATACAATTATCCTGTTTTAATGCAAATCCATTTTTTACTCTCCTGTTCTCTCTGTCACTCAATAAAATTATCTTTTTTTTATTATAATCAATTTCTTTTTACTCTCTCTCTCTCTCTCTCTCTCTCTCTCTCTCTCTCTCTCTCACACACGTATATATATATATATATATATATAATGATACTTTTAATGCAAATCTATTTTGTACTCTCTGGGAAGATACCTTTAATATTATTTCGAGGAAGATGTTTTTAATATTTATACGAGGAGGATATTTTTAATATTACCTCGAGGAAGATATTTTTTATATTACCTTTAGGAGGATATTTTCAATATTACGTCGAAGATGATGTTTTTAATATTACCTCGAGGAAGATATTTTTAATATTATCTCAAGGAAGATATTTTCAATATCACCTCGAAGATGTTTTTACTATTACCTCAAGTAGGATTTTTTTAATATTACCCCGAAGATATTTTTAATATTACCACGAGGAGGATTTTTTTAATATTACCTCGAAGATATTTTAATATTACCTTGAAGATATTTCTAATATTACCTCGAAGATATTTTTAATATTACCTCGAAGATATTTTTAATATTACCTCGAAGATATTTTTAATATTACCACGAGGAGGATTTTTTTAATATTACCTCGAAGATATTTTAATATTACCTTGAAGATATTTCTAATATTACCTCGAAGATATTTTTAATATTACCTCGAAGATATTTTTAATATTACCTCGAAGGTATGTTGATATTAGCTCGAAGATATTTTTAATATTACCCCGAAGATATTTTTAATATTACCACGAGGAGGATTTTTTTAATATTACCTCGAAGATATTTTAATATTACCTGGAAGATATTTCTAATATTACCTCGAAGATATTTTTAATATTACCTTGAAGATATTTCTAATATTACCTCGAAGATATTTTTAATATTACCCCGAAGATATTTTTAATATTACCTTGAAGATATTTCTAATATTACCTCGAAGATATTTTTAATATTACCTTGAAGATATTTCTAATATTACCTCGAAGATATTTTTAATATTACCCCGAAGATATTTTTAATATTACCTTGAAGATATTTCTAATATTACCTCGAAGGTATTTTGATATTAGCTCGAAGATATTTCTAATATTACCCCGAAGATATTTTTAATATTACCTCAAGGAGGATATTTTTCATACCGTGTTTGTCGTCAGGAACTAACGAAAGATAAATAAAAACGTCCATTATTTGAAGAAATCTCGAAAACAAAGCGTTGGATTCTTCCGCTCTGATTGATGATAAGCTAATATTTACGTTCAATTACCGAGATACGACAGAGGGCCACAAAAATGATCCATTTTATAGACGAAAACAAGGAAGAAAGATTTTATGTTTCAACTTGTTCTGTTTAATGTCTGATAATATTAGAAATTTTTTTGTTTACGTAAGATGAGATTTAACTTTGTATAGATAGTAAACACGATATGTCATACTTGTATCTTAGCTGGTAAAGGTTGATATATATAAATTCATAGCTATTCAGCATGGACAAAACACTTATGCTCTCTCTCTCTCTCTCTCTCTCTCTCTCTCTCTCTCTCTCTCTCTCATACTTAGAATTTTATTAAATTTTATATAAAGTTTTATGTTTATCCAATATTTTCTCTATATTTAGTTTATAATTTTATTATTAGTTTTAAAATAATATGAAAAATTATGTTAATCCTATATTTTCTACATATTTAGTTTGTTATATTATAAGCTTCAAAATAAGTATTTTTACCTTCCGAATTTAATCGGGCCAGCTTTGTAAGAGTCGAGCTATTAAAAATAATAACTCTCTCTCTCTCTCTCTCTCTCTCTCTCTCTCTCTCTGCCTCTCAACCACCACGAATCAACCAATGTACGTATATAAATATTAAGCCAGACGGAAATCTGCAAGAGCCTTATTGCAATGCAACAGGTATATATCTTCGGCGACGCCAATAAATGCAGAATTCCATTCAGGCATTTTGTATGCAATTCGAAAGGCAAATTATGCATTATTGCTTTCGGTATCTAAAGTAAGTAATGTATAAGCCTCCGGTGAGTTGGGTATAGGCCTTGACTAGAGAGACACTTTAGCAATGGGAAACAGCTTCTCTAGGAGAAGGACACTCCAAAATCAAATCGTTGTTCTCTAGTCTTGGGTAGTGCCATAGCCTCTGTACCGTGGTCTTCCACTGATTCTTTAGCTATGGTAAGCAGCTCCTCTAGGAGAAGGACATTTTAAAATCAAACCATTGTTCTCTAGCTTTGGATAGTGTCATAGCCTCTGTACTATGGTCTTCCATTGACTCTTTAGCTATGGTAATCTGCTCTTCTAGGAGAAGGATACTCTGAAATCAAACAATTGTTCTCTAGTCTTGGGTTGTGCCGTAGCCTCTGTACCGTGGTCTTTTATTGACTCTTTAGCTATGGTAAGCAGCTTTTCTAGGAGAAGGACACCCAAAAATCAAACCATTGTTCTCTAGTCTTGGGTAGTGCCATAGCTTCTGGACCATGCTCTTCTATTGACTCTTTAGCTATGGTAAGCAGCTCTTCTAGGAGAAGGGCACTCAAAAATCAAACCTTTGTTCTCTAGGCTTGGGTAGTGCCATAGCCTCTGTACCATGGTCTTCCACTGACTCTTTAGCTATGGTAAGCTGCTCTTCTAGGAGAAGGACACTCAAAAATCAAACCTTTGTTCTCTAGGCTTGGGTAGTGCCATAGCCTATGTACCATGGTCTTCCACTGACTTTAGCTATGGTAAGCAGCTCTTCTAGGAGAAGGACACTCAAAAATCAAATCATTGTTCTTTAGTCTAGGGTAGTGCCATAGCCTCTGTACCATGGTCTTCTATTGACTCTTTAGCTATGGTAAGCTGCTCTTCTAGGAGGAGGACACTCCAAAATCAAACCATTGTTCTCTAGTTTTGGGTAGTGCCATAGCCTCTGTACTATAGTCTTCCACTATCTTCAGGTATAATTCTCTGGTTTGAGGGTGCACTCGGGTAAACTATTAAGTTTGTTTCCTTATTTTCTTTCCTCACTGGGCTATTTTCACTATTGGAGCCCTTGGGCTTATAGCATCTTGCTTTTCCATCTAGGGTTTTGCTTAGAAAATGATAATAATAATAATAATAATGATAATAATAATATTAATAATAATAATAATAATAATAATAAAGTTAATGATGATAATAATAATAATGATAATAACAATAATAATAATAATAATAATATTAAAAATGATAAAAAATATTATTATTATTATTATTATTATTATTATTATTATTATTATTATTATTATTATTATTATTATTATTATTATTATTATTGCCTTCCCCCGAAGAAGACCAAATCAACAGGTAAGAAATAGTCAACAGGTAAATCTAATGGATGCAATGCCTTACCTGGCGTAGATGGCGTTGACAGCAGCATCAAAATAAGAAGATGCTGTTATGTGTTCGTCTGGGATGGCTTCCGACTGCATCCCTAATGGAGTTGAGCATTGAGCTGTGAACGAAAAAAAAATGAAAAGTGGGTTGTTAGTGTTATGTGTATGTATGGATGTGATAGTTTTATTGAGAGGTAAATCGATCGTTGCGATTTGTGTGTGTGTGTATATATGTATATATATACATACATACATTTATATATATATATATATATATATGTGTGTGTGTGTGTGTATATACATACAGTATATAGACATTTTACATATATATATATATATATATATAAAGAAAATATGTAGTATATATATATATACATGTATATATATATATATACTGTATATATATATATATATATATACAGTATATAGACATTATATATATGTGTATATATACATATATATATATATATATATATAAAGAATATATGTAGCATATATATTATGTATATATGCATAATATATGTATATATACATATACATATATATATATGTATATATATATATATAAATATATATGTATATATATAAATATATTCGTATATATATGTATATATACAGTATATATATATATATATATATATATTTAAGCTTTTATAAAACCAATATATAAGATACACAAAAAAAAAAAAAAAAAAAAAACTCTCACACCATCACGTAGACCTTACCTGTATGCAAAGCCTGCGCTGTCAGACAGGTAGAATGCAGAACAGCTAGCGACAGCCATACCACCAACAGGCGTTCCATGTCTCCTGCTGTCTGGCTGTCTGGTGGCTACTGGATAGGAGGATAGATAGATCCTTCAGGATCGTTTAGTTTGAAGTTTTCACCACAGCCACTGTGGGCACAGCTGTACTTCGGTCCACCTGATACATGCCAGATGTACGTGGTTACACTTTTTTGAGCTGTTGTTTGACTTCACGTCTGCGCCTCCATATTTTCACTTATTTTTAAATATTTTTTTTTCTGAAATGTCTTAGCAAAGATCTGGCAGTGATATTAGACTTCTGGAGAGTTGTAAACGTTATAGATGTCTGAGCATAGATCTGACAATGATTTTAGACTTATGGAAGCATTGTAAACATTATTGATGCTGCTTCATCAAGGATCTGGCAGTAACTTTATACTTCTGGAATCGTTGTAAACATTATCGATATTGTCTGATCAAATATCTGGCAATGATTTTATACTTCTGAAAGCTATGTAAACATTATTGATGCTGTCTGATGAAAGATTTCTGGCTAGAATTAAGGTTAATGTTACTTTTCACATGTTCACTTGAGTTTCGTCTGAATAGTGTGGGATATGGTATCTCGTTGTATGTAGCACGTGATCTTTACGGCACCTCGATTACCTGTCGGAGGAAAGAATAGATTATTAGAAATGTTGTTTTAAATGATCAACCAAATGAAAAATTGCTAGTGTTTTCCTAAAATAAATTTTGACCTTATATTTAGATGCCTTCAATGAAATACTATATAAATGTATATATCTACCATTTATGTAGTTTCGCAGGTGTATATGTATATATATATATACAGTATATATATATATATATATATATACACATGATCAGAAAAGCTATAATAGAATATTCTCTACTTTAGTTTGCTCACGTATACATCAACCATTCATATATTTTTGTGTGTGTGTATATATATATATATATATATACATATATATATACATATATATATATATATATATAGAATACATACACACATGATCAGCAAAGCTGTACTAAAATATCCTTTACTTTATTTTCCTCACGTATCCATGTTGCTCGTTTTCTGTCTCCTTGTGTTATTCGCATTATTATTCTTTCCATAGCTCTCTGAGTTGTAAATAGCTTATGTTCTAAATAAGTTAATACTGGTAGTACCATCTGATTAAGTACTTTTCTTTTTAGAGACTGTGGCAATTTACTTTTCATAACTAGCTTACGTTGAAACTTTAAGAATGGTGATTTATAGCCGTTGTAATCCCCATGTCGACCTCTGTAAGAGTAGAGACTGATTAATTCTCCTGGTAAATCTCCTTTTAATAATGTAATCCCCATAATTACACGAATGTCAAGTTGTAAATATAAATGTTTATTTGTGATTGCTGTATTATTGGAATTTAGATTTCTCTATTAAAGGATTAAAGGTTGATATGAATGGCAGAAGCGAGGGACAGTGACAATGCCCTAGAGACTAATCATATATTATTATTATTATTAGTATTATTATTATTATTACTTGCTAAGTTACAACCCTAGTTTGAAAAGCAGGATGCTATAAGCCCAGGGACTCCAACAGGGAAAATAGCCCAGTGAGGAAAGGAAACAATGAAAAATAGAATATGTCAAGAAGAGCAACAACATTAGAATAAATATCTCCTATATAAACTCTAAACTATATACATATAATCACTGCCCAAGCCGACTCTCTACCAAGCTAGGACCAGGGAGGGCAAGGCAATGGCTGCTGATGCCTCAGCAGGTAGACATATAGGCTCCCCCAAAACCCCCCTCCTTAGCTCACATGGATGGTGAGGTTGCAGACACTACACGAAACTTAAGTTCCTTTCGAATCCCAGTCCATCAGATTGCCAGACAGGGACGTTCCCAATAGGCCATCACATTAGGCAAGGTTGATGTTAATCTCCCTCTAAGAATGCTAGTTTCCAAGTGCTATGCATGTTAATGTATAGACATCGTAGACTCATTTTTTAGAAATACATTTACTGAAGCCATAATTCTTTTTTTGGTTTTTGTATCTTTCTTTTCAAGAATAGGAAAATTTTTTTCAATATTTTCTTCAGGTCAGATTGTATTATATCACCTTATCATAGCCTCTGTACTATGGTTTTCCACTGTCTTGTGTTAGAGTTCTCTTGCTTGAGGGTGCACCTGGGTACAGTATTCTATCTTATATCTCTTCATCTTGTTTTGTTAATTTTTTTTTTTAGTTTATATAGGAAATATTTCTTTTAATGTTGTTGCTCTTCTTAAAATATTTTATTTTTCCTTGTTTCCTTTCCTCACTGGGCTATTTTCTCTGTTGGAGTCCCTGGTCTTATAGCATCCGGCTTTTCCAACTAGGGTTGTAGCTTAGCAAATAATAATAATAATAATAATAATAATAATAATAATAATAATAATAATAATAATAGCTTGGAACTACACGTTCCAAACATTATAGCTGTCCTGAGATGCATATATCTAGATTAAGTTTATTTATTGAAGTCATAATTACTTTTATGCCTTTCCATGACTATTTACTAGTTAAATAACGATAACAGGAATTTCATCTAAAGATACCGTAAGCCTATGTATAAATTCTCCAACTAACTCCAGCGATACATTCTTATCAGTAGAGATACACTTAAAAATTTGCATTAAAAAAAAAAAAAAAGGAAAATGCTTGGCAATATTTATTTCAGAATTTTGACCGTTTTAAACACGGATTTATTGACATGAATGCGTGATATTACGGTCACCAACCCTTAAAAGATAATAACAAAGTATGGTAAAAAATTACAATCGCCTGTATTTTACTGAATATGGTAAAAATTACAGTCGCCTGTATTTTACTGAATATGGCAAAAATTACAGTCGCCTGTATTTTACTGAATAGGGTAAAAATTACAGTCGCCTGTATTTTACTGAATAGGGTAAAAATTACAGTCGCCTGTATTTTACTGAAATACGACTGAGAACAGTATAGCCTTACGGAGAAATTTCGATTGAAATTACGTGGTGGTGTTTATTTTTTTATTTTTTATTTATTTTTTATTTTTTTTCTTTTTTTTTTTACCATGCATATCATTTGAAAAGCTCCGTAACTAAGCAAATGTCGCATTGTAGACACCGTGTCGATCTCTAGACAACATTGTCTCAGGAATGTCGATTTAAAAGCGTTCCATCTACGTAACTGTCGATTTATCGACGCCATAAACAAACGAATTTCAACTCGGGATCCTGAACCAACCCGAGACCAAAGTCGTAAAAGTTTGATGTCAAATCCAAGAGGTGATATCGCGATGAACTGATGGCTCCCCCGAGGCAGTCTCATGGTGACCTCGAGTCATTTGGGCAGCTTTTGGTTCAGGCGATGTGAGAGAAACGGTGTTTTCATCTTAAGGTCTTTCTGGTATTGTTTTTGGCGATGGATGTGGTGTGTTTAGTCTTTTTTACAAATATATACATACATATATATATATATATATATGTGTGTGTGTGTGTGTACACATACATGTATGTATATATATATATATATGTGTGTGTGTGTGTATATATATATATATATGTATATATATATATACATATAATATATATATATATATATATACACACATACACAAACATGTATGTGTATACACACACACACACACATATATATATATATATATATACAGTATATACATATATATATTCACATAAATACATACATACATATACACATATAGATAGATGGATATATAGATATCTAAATATATCTAAAAAGGTAAATGTATTTAGCCCCATTTTGATACAATTTAGAACAATGCACTTCCCTAAAAGACTCATTCAAAGCCTAGTGATATTATCAAACACGATCAGACAAAATACAAACCAGATAACAAACCAAACTAGATTTATGTAACAAAACACACCAACCATGAAAGGAAAATCTTATCTGATTAACTTCAAAACAAACGTACTCTCAGATAAGGTTGGACCGTAAACAATATAATCTGGGATTAGGTCTCAATAGCCAAGGAAGGATGTCAACACGTACAAGACGAGGGAAACACGGGCGCGTGGGTGTGTCAAACACGAATCCGTGGGCGTATGTAGTCGCGGGCGTTTTGATAGATCTTTGAGACATGGGGACGTGTTACAGCGGGCGTGAGTTTTGTCAAAATGGGCGGGTGTTGACAGCGCCGGGCGCCGAGCTGCTTGTCAGAACTGCGGACGGAGTTTGCATAGACTTTGTCAATAAGGACGGACATCTCCGTGGCACATGTCAGAACTTTGAATAACTTTGTCCGTCAGTTCATCTTCTTATCTGGGGTTCGGTCGAAATTCTTTTTGGGACTTGGTAAGAAAAAATTCTCAGAATATTGATGTTATTTTATGAGGATTATTGAGAATATTGTTTACATTATTGTTGGTCTTGTTTTTGTTGTTGTTGTTGTACACATTATTATTATTATTATTATTATTATTATTATTATTATTATTATTATTATTATTATTATTACTTGCTAAGCTACAACCCTAGTTTGAAAAGCAGAATGCTATAAGCCCAGGGGCTCCAACAGGGAAAATAGCCCAGTGAGGAAAGGAAACAAAGAAAAATAAAATATTTCAAGAAGAGACACAAAAATGGTTAAAATATCACGTACGTAAAGAAATGGACAATGGAGGTAAGAAAAGGAAAATAATAAAATACGGTCAAGTAAATTAACAAGAAAATTAACACATTCTCACGCAAAGCAGCAGTTTATTAACGTATTGAATTAAAATTATTATTACAGACGAACATCCGGTTAAAAGTTATTTGTAATGTATACATGATAGAACGAAAACATCACTAATTAGAAAAAAAATATATGTTTTTGTTTTAGAATATTTCACAGTTAAACGAACCGTCATTTATGTTTATTTGTATATTTATTGAACTAATTTTATTTCATGAAAATTCCAGGTGGATTTTTCATTATATTTTATGCTCGGCCGGTCTTTATTTTGATGTTTCGAGAAATTTATGAAACTATTTTGAGTTTTTGAGAAACTTATAAAATTTATATACCAATTTTGATTAAGTAATTGCAAAACGTTTTAGAAAAACTACAAAACAATATGTAACTGCAAAGAGAAATTAAGGCATTGTTGCTCATCATTGCATGCACCTCTATCTGTTAATGTTGAATAAATTCAATGAAATATTAATACATCCCATTATAAACGGAGAAAATACTTCTAAATTACCTGATTTAAATCTTATTTCAATGTCAAAGTTAATGCTCTGAAACAACTAAAAAAAAAACTGCGAAGTCGAAACTTGCCAAGAGTATGAAATGTTTATATTCCCTAATCTTCCTTCATCAAATCTGAGCTTTATTAAACTCTTGCCACAACTTTAATCTCCATAAAATAGAGGAAATCTTTTAGGCAACACTTCCTTCCTCCCTCGGCATCCGCCCAGACATCGGATTAGAGCCGTTTTTTATCGCAACAAATCGTATTTTAGGCAGAAACTTGGAGTAAGATTCCGTCGGGTAAAATCATTTCTGGCAACTCAGGCATCTCATGACGTCACGCATCGGCGACTTTGGTTTGCACCTGGCTAAGTTTTTAAAGCGTTTTGCTTCTAAGACACGCAGCTCTGCCCGGGTTCTGTCCCCTTAATTGGTGGGACTGTTAATCATTTGCACTTGAAGGATCTCTCTCTCTCTCTCTCTCTCTCTCTCTCTCTCTCTCTCTGATTGGGTATGTCAATCACAGCTTGTCCTGGTGTTATGTAATTTCAAGCTTAATCCATTGAGGGAAATAACTAGCTCTGGGTATGTGTGTATATAAATACAGTATGTGTGTATGTGCACTGTATATATATATATATATATATGTGTGTGTATATATATATATATATATATGTATATATATATATATATATATAGATCCCAAGTATGAGATAGAAATTTTTTTCTATTTGAACACGATGTTGTGTTGATATTTATCCATATATATATATATATATATATATAAAGACCTTGCCATTGAATTTAGCATCGAGTAACACTTAAGATTTAAGTGCCATTGTACTTATTATACGTCCAATTTTTCTAACCCCTTCGCTACCTTTGGACGTATTTCACGTCTAGTGATTACCAGGTATTTTATTTCTTTTATCATTAATATATATGATTTATTTTTATTTTACAAAACGTAAAATTATATATCAATAGAAACGATGTTCATTCACGTATACCGCAATAAATGTTGCTAAATCTATCTTGCATCGTTTTGGTGCTAAGATTAATTAAGTGAAATTTAAAAAAAAAAAAAAAAAATAGGTGAACGTTTGTCGCTTAAAGGGGTTAAAAAAAATACTCTGGTGTTTTGCCTTCCTTTTTTAAAAGTTTTTATAGTTTATATATGAAAGATTCATTTTAATTTTGTTACTTTTGTTAAAATATTTTATTTTATTGTTAATTACTTCTCTTGTAGTTTATTTATTTCCTTATTTCCTTTCCACACTGGGCTACTTTCCCTGTTGGAGCCTTTGGGTTTATAGCATCATGCGTTTCCAACTAGGGTTGTGGCTTAGCAAGTGATAATAATAATAATAATAATAATAATAATAATAATAATAATAATAATAATGAGTTTCAAATGAATCTATAAAGAAACTCTATTTCCTGAAGCCATTAAGCCTTGCTATCTTCTTTAGACATATCAGTCCATGGACTGGATTTGCATATTTCAGTATTATCTATGACTTCAGCGTACTTCAGTAGTATCTACGACTTCAGTATATTTCAGTATTATCTATGACTTCAGCATACTTCAGTAGTATCTATGACTCCAGCATATTTCAGTATTATCTATGAATTCAGCAGATTTCAGCATTATCTATGACTTCAGCATATTTCAGTATTATCTATGACTTCTGCAGACTTCAGTATTATCTATGACTTCAGCATATGTCAGTATTATGTATGACTTCAGCATATTTCAGTATTATCTATGACTTCTGTAGACTTCAGTATTATATATGACTTCAGCATACTTCAGTATTATCTATGACTTCAGCATATGTCAGTATTATGTATGACTTCAGCATATTTCAGTATTATCTATGACTTCAGCAGACTTCAGTATTATCTATGACTTCAGAAGACTTCAGTATTATCTATGACTTCTGCAGACTTCAGTATTATCTATGACTTCAGCATATTTCAGTATTATCTATGACTTCAGCAGACGTCAGTATTATCTATGCCTTCAGCATACTTCAGTAGTATCAATGACTTCAGCATATTTCAGTATTATCTATGACTTCAGCATACTTCAGTATTATCTATGACTTCAGTGTGTCTTGATCTACCCTCTGTGTTGATATTGGTACACTGTGCAATACCATGGTAACCTCTCTTTAAAATTTACCCATGAGAATTGTGTTCTCAACTCTTACCTTTTGCTGGGTAGCTATTACCCTTTGGGGGTTGCCCTTTAGGGGTTGCCCTTTGGGATTGCCCTTAGGGACTTGCCCTTTAGGGTAAATTCGGTTTAAGCTGTCCTGTTCTACAACGCAAGAGAATTACTAACCTGTTATCTTCATTTATTACAATCATGATTAGGAAACTTTTATTGTGGAGAGAGAGAGAGAGAGAGAGAGAGAGAGAGAGAGAGAGAGAGAGAGAATATGTCCTTCTTATCTCTTAAACATATATGATACGGTCTCGAACAGAGTTAGCCAAGTCCCTTGAATAAAGAGACATTTGATCAAAGTGCATTTTGTTGGCTCACTAAAGTTCACACATTAATAGATTTAGCATCTCTCTCTCTCTCTCTCTCTCTCTCTCTCTCTCTCTCTCTCTCTCCATGCTTTTGGAAGTGTATACTCCAAGCATTCATTCATCTTACGATGAATTATTTTCGAGTTATTCATCTTCAAGTGCATTTTATTGGCTCAATAAAGATCACACATTAATAGATTTAGCATCTCTCTCTCTCTCTCTCTCTCTCTCTCTCTCTCTCCATCCTTTTGGAAGTATATACTCCAAGCATTCATTCATCTTACGATGAATTAATTTCGAGTTATTCATCTTCACAGAATCTTTACTCAATAAATTATAAGTTGAATGAATTTCAACCCACACACGCTTAGGAGTAAAATTTAATGATAAGTTGAGTTCGCCGGCCATAAAACTCTTTAATATTCCCCCCTCAAGTGTTCCCGAAGACGTCATATACTAATTATGACATAAAGGGGAAATGTATAAAACACTTGGCAAGACACTTGAGCAACGGAAAAGCAACGTCTTCCTTGCCTGACTTCCACTTCTCCCTTTATCGAAGTAATTTACGCCCGGTGGTATAGAAGAGAGTGTGCTTTCTCTGCATCTCCCTCTCTCTGTTTATATATATATATATATATATATGTGTGTGTGTGTGTGTATGTATGTATATATATATATATATATATATGTATGTATGTATACAGGGTATATATATACTGTATGTATATGTATATATATATATATATATATATGTGTGTGTGTGTGTGTATGTATGTACAAAGCTGGTAATATCAATTAAAGAAAGACATAAAAAAATCATACCGATAATAATGATAGTAAGACTATTATTATTATTATTATTATTATTATTATTATTATTATTATTATTGTTGTTGTTATCATGATTAAATGCTATTGTAACAAATCATTTTTAAAATATTTAATATCTTTGTTAGTGTCATTTTAAAAACATTTAATATCTTTATCAGTGTCTAGAGATATCTCACCATAAAACATGCTCTCTCTCTCTCTCTCTCTCTCTCTCTCTCTCTCTCTCTCTCCAATTAAGAAAACATACAACATAATCATGTAATAATAAATTTCAAACTCGAATTGGCATAAGTAAATTACATCACTTGTAAGTACTTATAAGTTCCTTCTTTAAATAACGGTAATTATCCTCGGTGAGATTCGAGTCATACAGGTACACACTGGGTACGCAAACCTGTATCATTACCTCATTACTCTTACCCAAGGTTTCATTTTGCCTCTGGAATTGGTATAATGGCTTTTAGTACCGGTCGCATTTCTTAAGTTGAAGTTTCGTCTGTTATTTGTTTTCTTGCTTGGTGGTTATTAGCGTTAAATGTAAGGGTATCTGTAGTTAATTTCTATATAGCGTAGTATTGTTAATTGAATTATGAGTGGCAGCACTGTGATGTTGCTGTTATTTTTCATTAATATTGACGTAGCTAAAGTGGTTTAAATATATATATATATATATATATGTATATATATACTGTGTATATATATATATATATATATATACTCTGTATATATATATATATATACTCTGTATATATATATATATATATAAACACCATTTGCACCTGCTATTTCTGCTATTCAATCTGATTTTTTTCTCTACTATATGATGGACACTATACATTCTCTCTCTCTCTCTCTCTCTCTCTCTCTCTCCGTGTCCTGTGTCTTGTATACTTTAAAAAATCATGAATATGATAATTACAAATGATGGATGACACGACATTCATATGATATCACAGCCAGTTTCTACCCGTAGAGAGAGAGAGAGAGAGAGAGAGAGAGAGAGAGAGAGAGACGCATTAGTTCTGCTTGATATCTTTCTTTTGGTCAGCGATTTTTTAGATGATCATAACCATCGCTTCGAGAGAGAGAGAGAGAGAGAGAGAGAGAGAGAGACAGAGACAGAGAGAGAGATGCCTTATCTATGGTATCGAAAGCTGTAATATTTTTCTGCGTCGAATTAGAGTTCTCTTGCTTGAGGGTACACTCGAGCACACTATTTCATCTAATTTCTTTTCCTCTTCTTTTAAAGTTTTTATAGTTGATGTTTATATTTTAATGTTATTACTGTTCTCGAAATATTTTATTTTTCCTTGTTTCCTTTCCTCACTGGGCTATTTTTCCTGTTGGAGCCTTCGGGCTTATAGCATGCTTTTTTTTTCAACTAGGGTTGTAGCTTAGCAGGTTGTAATAATAATAATAATAATAATAATAATAATAATAATTGATAATTAATCATTATTCATTAACCATTATTGATAATAATAATAATAATAATAATAATAATAATAATAATAATAATAATAATAATAATAATAATAATAATAATAATAGTAGTAGTAATAATAATAATAATAATCACAGGATCATATAAGACAGTGTCTGTCTAATTCAGAGTTTCCGATGAGGATCGCCTCATTAATAAGCGCTGCCTCGTAGTAGGATTAGTTGAGTGGAAAAAGGTGGGCCCCTGGAAACAGCACTCCTCAGGCCCCCTTAGGTGAGAGATATCTGGAACAGTGCCACCAGTCGAATTACCGGCGCTATTCCTGGTCGGTTGGGTATTCCCGTCTCTGGAATGATATTCCAGGAGATAGGTCTGTGGCACTAAATGGTAGATGAAGCCATTTCGATTACTGATGCTTTAAATCCTCTCATTTATGTGTTTGGAAAAACCATTGGAACTGTTTTATATGTTTCATATATTTGTTAAAGTCGAAGTAATGGGGAAGATCGTGAAATATCTGTTTCTAGATATAAACTATAGTCATATCCTGACACATTGATGTTCGTTGAATTAATTTTTTATGAAGATATATATAAGTTAGTTTATGAAACTGTAACATTTTTTTTTTCATTGGCACTCCATCTATGCTCTTTCTTGCTACTCTCAATTCAACTACTATAGTTTATAATAATTTTTGTATGATCAAATTAATTTTTTTTTTCCATGTTGAATATTACTTTTTTTCATTGGCACTCAAAATATGCCCTTTGATTCTATTCTTTCAATTCAACTACTATATTTTGTAATGATTTTCGATGTTTAAAGGTCGCTCATGAATGGCAGAGGCAAGGGACAGTGACATTACTCTATCAAGCAGGACAATGGCCTAGAAACTGACCATTTATACATATGATCAATGCCCAAGCCTCCACATACCCAAGCTAGGACCATGGAGGCCTAGACAATGGCTGCTGATGACTTAGAAGATAGACCTATAGGCTCCCCTAAACACCCCATCCTTAGCTCACAAGGATGTTGAGGTTTCAACGACCAAAGGAATTAACGAGTTTAAGCGGGACTCGAACCCCAGTTTGACGTTATCAAGCTTGATGAAATAAGAATGGCAGGTGTAGTAAATATTACAATGGTGATAAGAGCGTCTTGAATGAGATGGTGTGGGCCTGTGGTGAGGATGAATGGTGGGGAGGGAGTGGTGAGGGCTTGGGAGGAACCTGCTAGGGGAGAAGATAAAGAGGGAGGCAGAGAATTAGATAGCGAGATAAGGTGAAGGATGAAATGGAGAGAAGAGGTTTGGTGGAAGAGGATGCCTTTCACATAAGGCATTCGAGAGGGTGCATCAGGCAACCGACCCCTTAATGGAAAAGATTTTGTTAAATGTTATTTTTATGAAATGTGGGTAACAATGATAAGACAGAGAGAAACTGATAAGATAATATCTCATTATTTAAATGCCGGTTTTAACTTTACAAAAGATTACAATATCCAACGAGAAATTGGAAAACTTAGAGATTTGGTAAAGGAAAGTCAGGTTATGATCAATAATAATACTTTTATTAAAGATCGTCAAAAATTATTACCGTATTTTTTTAATGATGTCATATTATTATTATTATTATTATTATTATTATTATTATTATTATTATTATTATCATCATATAGTGTTTCAGTAATATCGTCTCCGCCTCTTCTTTTATAGCCCTTATACTTCAATAATAATAATAATAATAATAATAATAATAATAATAATAATAATAATAATAATGATAATTATTATTATTATTATTATTATTATTATTATTATTATTATTATTATTATATAATTGGTAATACTACTACTACTACTATACAACTACTACTACTACTAATAATAATAATAATAATAACAACAACTAAAATTAAAATGAAGTATATATATTCATTTAAGTAAATACAAATCCCGTCTACCTTCATTAACTAACATCTTAAAAGATATATCAGGAGCGAACAGAAAGACGTTCTTTTTTTCCCCCGCAAAAGACACGTCTTAAGATATCTCCTCTGCTACCGAGTCTCTCTCTCTCTCTCTCTCTCTCTCTCTCTCTCTCTGTGTTCTTTTTTCTCTTTCTTTACATTAATGAAGAATCTAACATAAAACGGATATAAAAAATACACGGAAAAGTTTACTGAATATTTATCTTAGGTATATTCTCTCTCTCTCTCTCTCTCTCTCTCTCTCTCTCTCTCTCTTCCCGGGAGAGAAGTTACGAGCTGCCCTTTGTCTAGACTGCCAATGACGTGATTTTAAATCTCTTTCCCATTTGGCAACGTTATCGCTTTTCCCTTTAAACGATTTTAACATTTGAATCGCAATTATTAAATTCGGGCGAGGGAGAGATAGAGGGTCTTAGCGTGACCCCAGGGAGTATTTTGGGATTCGCTGCTTCGCGATAATAATAATAATAATAATAATAGTAATAATAATAATAATAATAATAATAATAATAATAATAATAATAATAAAAGTTTAAAAGGTTTAAAGGTCGCTCATGAATGGCAGAGGCAAGGGACAGTGACATTGCCCTAGCAAGCAGGACAATGCCCTAGAGACTAACCATATATATTATATGATCAGCGCCCGAGCCCTCTTTCCGTCCAAGTTAGGACCAGGGAGGGCCAGGCAATGGCTGCTGATGACTCAGCAGATAGACCTATAGGCTCCCCCCCCCCCTAACCTTAGCCTACAAGGATGGTAAGGTTGCAGACGCTAAAGCACTAACGAGTCTGAGCGGGAGTCGAACCCCTGTTTGGCAAGCACCATGCAGAGACGTACCAATCAGGCCACAACAACCCTAAATGATAATAATAATAATAATAATAATAATAATAATAATAATAATCTCTATTTCGGCAAAAGCCATTTACAGAGTTACGATAGGGGTACAGTGATCTTACACTTATGACTTCAATTAAAAAAAAAAGAAAAAAAAAAAAGATATGCAATAATATCAGTAATACAGTACAAACATCAATTAGCAGGTTGACCACAGAGTTCTAAGGTCTGGGTAACAAAATCACAATAACATTAACGCTTAATAATGATGATAATATGCATAACAGCGAAAAAAAAAATACTTGGTGCTCTATTATTTTCGTGTGTTCATTGGCGAGGTGTTTTTACGATGTTTTATTCTCATTGGGATAGGAAAGAAACGTTTTATAAATGGTATTGTATTTTGCTTTTATCCGACTTGTAACTTTTTTTTTTTACTTGCGGATAAATATTTTATTCAATTGCCATATGTTTAATTTCGTGTTGTTGTTGTTATTATTATTA
>NC_090730.1:5718707-5736207 GCF_036898095.1 Palaemon carinicauda | reverse complement strand
TTTAATGGTGTTTAAGTTTCTCCACATCCTGGCAGAAACATTTAATGGTGTTTAAGTTTCTCCAGATCCTGGCAGAAACGGGAAAGAAACAATTAACGGTGTTTAAGTTTCTCCAGATCCTGGCAGAAACATTTAATGGTGTTTAAGTTTCTCCAGATCCTGGCAGAAACATTTAATGGTGTTTAAGTTTCTCCAGATCCTGGCAGAAACGGGAAAGAAACAATTAACGGTGTTTAAGTTTCTCCAGATCCTGGCAGAAACATTTAATGGTGTTTAAGTTTCTCCAGATCCTGGCAGAAACATTTAATGGTGTTTAAGTTTCTCCAGATCCTGGCAGAAACATTTAATGGTGTTTAAGTTTCTCCAGATCCTGGCAGAAACATTTAATGGTGTTTAAGTTTCTCCAGATCCTGGCAGAAACGGGAAAGAAACAATTAACGGTGTTTAAGTTTCTCCAGATCCTGGCAGAAACATTTAATGGTGTTTAAGTTTCTCCAGATCCTGGCAGAAACATTTAATGGTGTTTAAGTTTCTCCAGATCCTGGCAGAAACATTTAATGGTGTTTAAGTTTCTCCAGATCCTGGCAGAAACGGGAAAGAAACAATTAACGGTGTTTAAGTTTCTCCAGATCCTGGCAGAAACATTTAATGGTGTTTAAGTTTCTCCAGATCCTGGCAGAAACATTTAATGGTGTCTAAGTTTCTACAGAGCCTGGCAGAAACGGGAAAGAAACAATTAACGGTGTTTAAGTTTCTCCAGATCCTGGCAGAAACATTTAATGGTGTTTAAGTTTCTCCAGATCCTGGCAGAAACATTTAATGGTGTTTAAGTTTCTCCAGATCCTGGCAGAAACGGGAAAGAAACAATTAACGGTGTTTAAGTTTCTCCAGATCCTGGCAGAAACATTTAATGGTGTTTAAGTTTCTCCAGATCCTGGCAGAAACATTTAATGGTGTTTAAGTTTCTCCAGATCCTGGCAGAAACGGGAAAGAAACAATTAACGGTGTTTAAGTTTCTCCAGATCCTGGCAGAAACATTTAATGGTGTTTAAGTTTCTCCAGATCCTGGCAGAAACATTTAATGGTGTTTAAGTTTCTCCAGATCCTGGCAGAAACATTTAATGGTGTTTAAGTTTCTCCAGATCCTGGCAGAAACATTTAATGGTGTTTAAGTTTCTCCAGATCCTGGCAGAAACGGGAAAGAAACAATTAACGGTGTTTAAGTTTCTCCAGATCCTGGCAGAAACATTTAATGGTGTTTAAGTTTCTCCAGATCCTGGCAGAAACATTTAATGGTGTTTAAGTTTCTCCAGATCCTGGCAGAAACATTTAATGGTGTCTAAGTTTCTACAGAGCCTGGCAGAAACGGGAAAGAGACAATTAATGGTGTCTAAGTTTCTCCAGATCCTGGCAGAAACGGGAAAGAAACAATTAACGGTGTTTAAGTTTCTCCAGATCCTGGCAGAAACATTTAATGGTGTTTAAGTTTCTCCAGATCCTGGCAGAAACATTTAATGGTGTCTAAGTTTCTACAGAGCCTGGCAGAAACGGGAAAGAGACAATTAATGGTGTCTAAGTTTCTCCAGATCCTGGCAGAAACGGGAAAGAAACAATTAACGGTGTTTAAGTTTCTCCAGATCCTGGCAGAAACATTTAATGGTGTTTAAGTTTCTCCAGATCCTGGCAGAAACATTTAATGGTGTTTAAGTTTCTCCAGATCCTGGCAGAAACGGGAAAGAAACAATTAACGGTGTTTAAGTTTCTCCAGATCCTGGCAGAAACATTTAATGGTGTTTAAGTTTCTCCAGATCCTGGCAGAAACATTTAATGGTGTTTAAGTTTCTCCAGATCCTGGCAGAAACATTTAATGGTGTTTAAGTTTCTCCAGATCCTGGCAGAAACATTTAATGGTGTTTAAGTTTCTCCAGATCCTGGCAGAAACATTTAATGGTGTTTAAGTTTCTCCAGATCCTGGCAGAAACATTTAATGGTGTTTAAGTTTCTCCAGATCCTGGCAGAAACATTTAATGGTGTTTAAGTTTCTCCAGATCCTGGCAGAAACGGGAAAGAAACAATTAACGGTGTTTAAGTTTCTCCAGATCCTGGCAGAAACATTTAATGATGTTTAAGTTTCTCCAGATCCTGGCAGAAACATTTAATGGTGTTTAAGTTTCTCCAGATCCTGGCAGAAACATTTAATGATGTTTAAGTTTCTCCAGATCCTGGCAGAAACATTTAATGGTGTTTAAGTTTCTCCAGATCCTGGCAGAAACATTTAATGGTGTCTAAGTTTCTACAGAGCCTGGCAGAAACGGGAAAGAGACAATTAATGGTGTCTAAGTTTCTACAGAGCCTGGCAGAAACGGGAAAGAGACAATTAATGGTGTCTAAGTTTCTCCAGAGCCTGGCAGAAACGGGAAAGAAACAATAAATGGTGTTTAAGTTTCTCCAGAGCCTGGCAGAAACGGGAAAGAGACAATTAATGGTGTCTAAGTTTCTCCAGATCCTGGCAGAAACGGGAAAGAAACAATTAATGGTGTCTAAGTTTCTACAGAGCCTGGCAGAAACGGGAAAGAGACAATTAATGGTGTCTAAGTTTCTGCAGAGCCTGGCAGAAACGGGAAAGAAACAATAAATGGTGTTTAAGTTTCTCCAGAGCCAGATCCTGGCAGAAACGGGAAAGAAACAATAGATGGTGTTTAAGTTTCTGCAGAGCCTGGCAGAAACGGGAAAGAAACAATATATGGTGTTTAAGTTTCTGCAGAGCCTGGCAGAAACGGGAAAGAAACAATAGATGGTGTTTAAGTTTCTGCAGAGCCTGGCAGAAACGGGAAAGAAACAATAGATGGTGTTTAAGTTTCTGCAGAGCCTGGCAGAAACGGGAAAGAAACAATAAATGGTGTTTAAGTTTCTCCAGAGCCAGATCCTGGCAGAAACGGGAAAGAAACAATAGATGGTGTTTAAGTTTCTGCAGAGCCTGGCAGAAACGGGAAAGAAACAATAGATGGTGTTTAAGTTTCTGCAGAGCCTGGCAGAAACGGGAAAGAAACAATAGATGGTGTTTAAGTTTCTCCAGAGCCAGATCCTGGCAGAAACGGGAAAGAAACAATAGATGGTGTTTAAGTTTCTCCAGAGCCAGATCCTGGCAGAAACGGGAAAGAAACAATAGATGGTGTTTAAGTTTCTGCAGAGCCTGGCAGAAACGGGAAAGAAACAATAGATGGTGTTTAAGTTTCTCCAGAGCCAGATCCTGGCAGAAACGGGAAAGAAACAATAGATGGTGTTTAAGTTTCTGCAGAGCCTGGCAGAAACGGGAAAGAAACAATAGATGGTGTTTAAGTTTCTCCAGAGCCAGATCCTGGCAGAAACGGGAAAGAAACAATAGATGGTGTTTAAGTTTCTGCAGAGCCTGGCAGAAACGGGAAAGAAACAATAGATGGTGTTTAAGTTTCTGCAGAGCCAGATCCTGGCAGAAACGGGAAAGAAACAATAGATGGTGTTTAAGTTTCTGCAGAGCCTGGCAGAAACGGGAAAGAAACAATAGATGGTGTTTAAGTTTCTCCAGAGCCAGATCCTGGCAGAAACGGGAAAGAAACAATAGATGGTGTTTAAGTTTCTGCAGAGCCTGGCAGAAACGGGAAAGAAACAATAGATGGTGTTTAAGTTTCTGCAGAGCCAGATCCTGGCAGAAACGGGAAAGAAACAATAGATGGTGTTTAAGTTTCTGCAGAGCCTGGCAGAAACGGGAAAGAAACAATAGATGGTGTTTAAGTTTCTGCAGAGCCAGATCCTGGCAGAAACGGGAAAGAAACAATAGATGGTGTTTAAGTTTCTCCAGAGCCAGATCCTGGCAGAAACGGGAAAGAAATAATAGATGGTGTTTAAGTTTCTCCAGAGCCAGATCCTGGCAGAAACGGGAAAGAAACAATAGATGGTGTTTAAGTTTCTGCAGAGCCTGGCAGAAACGGGAAAGAAACAATAGATGGTGTTTAAGTTTCTGCAGAGCCAGATCCTGGCAGAAACGGGAAAGAAACAATAGATGGTGTTTAAGTTTCTCCAGAGCCAGATCCTGGCAGAAACGGGAAAGAAATAATAGATGGTGTTTAAGTTTCTGCAGAGCCTGGCAGAAACGGGAAAGAAACAATAGATGGTGTTTAAGTTTCTGCAGAGCCTGGCAGAAACGGGAAAGAAACAATAGATGGTGTTTAAGTTTCTCCAGAGCCAGATCCTGGCAGAAACGGGAAAGAAACAATAGATGGTGTTTAAGTTTCTGCAGAGCCTGGCAGAAACGGGAAAGAAACAATAGATGGTGTTTAAGTTTCTGCAGAGCCAGATCCTGGCAGAAACGGGAAAGAAACAATAGATGGTGTTTAAGTTTCTGCAGAGCCTGGCAGAAACGGGAAAGAAACAATAGATGGTGTTTAAGTTTCTCCAGAGCCAGATCCTGGCAGAAACGGGAAAGAAACAATAGATGGTGTTTAAGTTTCTGCAGAGCCTGGCAGAAACGGGAAAGAAACAATAGATGGTGTTTAAGTTTCTGCAGAGCCTGGCAGAAACGGGAAAGAAACAATAGATGGTGTTTAAGTTTCTCCAGAGCCTGGCAGAAACGGGAAAGAAACAATAGATGGTGTTTAAGTTTCTGCAGATCCTGGCAGAAACGGGAAAGAAACAATAGATGGTGTTTAAGTTTCTGCAGATCCTGGCAGAAACGGGAAAGAAACAATAGATGGTGTTTAAGTTTCTCCAGAGCCAGATCCTGGCAGAAACGGGAAAGAAACAATAGATGGTGTTTAAGTTTCTGCAGAGCCTGGCAGAAACGGGAAAGAAATAATAGATGGTGTTTAAGTTTCTGCAGAGCCTGGCAGAAACGGGAAAGAAACAATAGATGGTGTTTAAGTTTCTCCAGAGCCAGATCCTGGCAGAAACGGGAAAGAAACAATAGATGGTGTTTAAGTTTCTGCAGAGCCTGGCAGAAACGGGAAAGAAACAATAGATGGTGTTTAAGTTTCTGCAGAGCCAGATCCTGGCAGAAACGGGAAAGAAACAATAGATGGTGTTTAAGTTTCTGCAGATCCTGGCAGAAACGGGAAAGAAACAATAGATGGTGTTTAAGTTTCTCCAGAGCCAGATCCTGGCAGAAACGGGAAAGAAACAATAGATGGTGTTTAAGTTTCTGCAGAGCCTGGCAGAAACGGGAAAGAAACAATAGATGGTGTTTAAGTTTCTGCAGAGCCTGGCAGAAACGGGAAAGAAACAATAGATGGTGTTTAAGTTTCTCCAGAGCCTGGCAGAAACGGGAAAGAAACAATAGATGGTGTTTAAGTTTCTGCAGATCCTGGCAGAAACGGGAAAGAAACAATAGATGGTGTTTAAGTTTCTGCAGATCCTGGCAGAAACGGGAAAGAAACAATAGATGGTGTTTAAGTTTCTCCAGAGCCAGATCCTGGCAGAAACGGGAAAGAAACAATAGATGGTGTTTAAGTTTCTCCAGAGCCAGATCCTGGCAGAAACGGGAAAGAAACAATAGATGGTGTTTAAGTTTCTCCAGAGCCAGAGCCTGGCAGAAACGGGAAAGAAACAATAGATGGTGTTTAAGTTTCTGCAGAGCCTGGCAGAAACGGGAAAGAAACAATAGATGGTGTTTAAGTTTCTGCAGAGCCTGGCAGAAACGTGAAAGAAACAATAGATGGTGTTTAAGTTTCTCCAGAGCCTGGCAGAAACGGGAAAGAAACAATAGATGGTGTTTAAGTTTCTCCAGAGCCTGGCAGAAACGGGAAAGAAACAATAGATGGTGTTTAAGTTTCTCCAGAGCCTGGCAGAAACGGGAAAGAAACAATAGATGGTGTTTAAGTTTCTGCAGATCCTGGCAGAAACGGGAAAGAGACAATAGATGGTGTTTAAGTTTCTGCAGAGCCTGGCAGAAACGGGAAAGAAACAATAGATGGTGTTTAAGTTTCTGCAGAGCCTGGCAGAAACGGGAAAGAAACAATAGATGGTGTTTAAGTTTCTCCAGAGCCAGATCCTGGCAGAAACGGGAAAGAAACAATAGATGGTGTTTAAGTTTCTGCAGAGCCTGGCAGAAACGGGAAAGAAACAATAGATGGTGTTTAAGTTTCTCCAGAGCCAGATCCTGGCAGAAACGGGAAAGAAACAATAGATGGTGTTTAAGTTTCTGCAGAGCCTGGCAGAAACGGGAAAGAAACAATAGATGGTGTTTAAGTTTCTCCAGAGCCAGATCCTGGCAGAAACGGGAAAGAAACAATAGATGGTGTTTAAGTTTCTGCAGAGCCTGGCAGAAACGGGAAAGAAACAATAGATGGTGTTTAAGTTTCTGCAGAGCCTGGCAGAAACGGGAAAGAAACAATAGATGGTGTTTAAGTTTCTCCAGAGCCAGATCCTGGCAGAAACGGGAAAGAAATAATAGATGGTGTTTAAGTTTCTGCAGAGCCTGGCAGAAACGGGAAAGAAACAATAGATGGTGTTTAAGTTTCTGCAGAGCCTGGCAGAAACGGGAAAGAAACAATAGATGGTGTTTAAGTTTCTCCAGAGCCAGATCCTGGCAGAAACGGGAAAGAAACAATAGATGGTGTTTAAGTTTCTGCAGAGCCTGGCAGAAACGGGAAAGAAACAATAGATGGTGTTTAAGTTTCTGCAGAGCCAGATCCTGGCAGAAACGGGAAAGAAACAATAGATGGTGTTTAAGTTTCTGCAGAGCCTGGCAGAAACGGGAAAGAAACAATAGATGGTGTTTAAGTTTCTCCAGAGCCAGATCCTGGCAGAAACGGGAAAGAAACAATAGATGGTGTTTAAGTTTCTGCAGAGCCTGGCAGAAACGGGAAAGAAACAATAGATGGTGTTTAAGTTTCTGCAGAGCCTGGCAGAAACGGGAAAGAAACAATAGATGGTGTTTAAGTTTCTGCAGAGCCTGGCAGAAACGGGAAAGAAACAATAGATGGTGTTTAAGTTTCTGCAGAGCCTGGCAGAAACGGGAAAGAAACAATAGATGGTGTTTAAGTTTCTGCAGATCCTGGCAGAAACGGGAAAGAAACAATAGATGGTGTTTAAGTTTCTCCAGAGCCTGGCAGAAACGGGAAAGAAACAATAGATGGTGTTTAAGTTTCTCCAGAGCCTGGCAGAAACGGGAAAGAAACAATAGATGGTGTTTAAGTTTCTCCAGAGCCTGGCAGAAACGGGAAAGAAACAATAGATGGTGTTTAAGTTTCTGCAGATCCTGGCAGAAACGGGAAAGAGACAATTAATGGTGTCTAAGTTTCTCCAGAGCCTGGCAGAAACGGGAAAGAAACAATAAATGGTGTTTAAGTTTCTCCAGAGCCAGATCCTGGCAGAAACGGGAAAGAAACAATAGATGGTGTTTAAGTTTCTGCAGAGCCTGGCAGAAACGGGAAAGAAACAATAGATGGTGTTTAAGTTTCTGCAGAGCCTGGCAGAAACGGGAAAGAAACAATAGATGGTGTTTAAGTTTCTGCAGAGCCTGGCAGAAACGGGAAAGAAACAATAGATGGTGTTTAAGTTTCTGCAGAGCCTGGCAGAAACGGGAAAGAAACAATAGATGGTGTTTAAGTTTCTCCAGAGCCAGATCCTGGCAGAAACGGGAAAGAAACAATAGATGGTGTTTAAGTTTCTCCAGAGCCTGGCAGAAACGGGAAAGAAACAATAGATGGTGTTTAAGTTTCTCCAGAGCCAGATCCTGGCAGAAACGGGAAAGAAACAATAGATGGTGTTTAAGTTTCTACAGATCCTGGCAGAAACGGGAAAGAAACAATAGATGGTGTTTAAGTTTCTGCAGAGCCTGGCAGAAACGGGAAAGAAACAATAGATGGTGTTTAAGTTTCTGCAGAGCCTGGCAGAAACGGGAAAGAAACAATAGATGGTGTTTAAGTTTCTCCAGAGCCAGATCCTGGCAGAAACGGGAAAGAAACAATAGATGGTGTTTAAGTTTCTGCAGAGCCTGGCAGAAACGGGAAAGAAACAATAGATGGTGTTTAAGTTTCTGCAGAGCCTGGCAGAAACGGGAAAGAAACAATAGATGGTGTTTAAGTTTCTGCAGATCCTGGCAGAAACGGGAAAGAAACAATAGATGGTGTTTAAGTTTCTCCAGAGCCAGATCCTGGCAGAAACGGGAAAGAAACAATAGATGGTGTTTAAGTTTCTGCAGATCCTGGCAGAAACGGGAAAGAAACAATAGATGGTGTTTAAGTTTCTGCAGAGCCTGGCAGAAACGGGAAAGAAACAATAGATGGTGTTTAAGTTTCTGCAGAGCCTGGCAGAAACGGGAAAGAAACAATAGATGGTGTTTAAGTTTCTCCAGAGCCAGATCCTGGCAGAAACGGGAAAGAAACAATAGATGGTGTTTAAGTTTCTACAGATCCTGGCAGAAACGGGAAAGAAACAATAGATGGTGTTTAAGTTTCTGCAGAGCCTGGCAGAAACGGGAAAGAAACAATAGATGGTGTTTAAGTTTCTCCAGAGCCAGATCCTGGCAGAAACGGGAAAGAAACAATAGATGGTGTTTAAGTTTCTACAGATCCTGGCAGAAACGGGAAAGAGACAATTAATGGTGTCTAAGTTTCTCCAGAGCCTGGCAGAAACGGGAAAGAAACAATAAATGGTGTTTAAGTTTCTCCAGAGCCAGATCCTGGCAGAAACGGGAAAGAAACAATAGATGGTGTTTAAGTTTCTACAGAGCCTGGCAGAAACGGGAAAGAAACAATAGATGGTGTTTAAGTTTCTGCAGAGCCTGGCAGAAACGGGAAAGAAACAATAGATGGTGTTTAAGTTTCTCCAGAGCCAGATCCTGGCAGAAACGGGAAAGAAACAATAGATGGTGTTTAAGTTTCTACAGATCCTGGCAGAAACGGGAAAGAGACAATTAATGGTGTCTAAGTTTCTCCAGAGCCTGGCAGAAACGGGAAAGAAACAATAATGGTGTTTAAGTTTCTGCAGAGCCTGGCAGAAACGGGAAAGAGACAATTAATGGTGTCTAAGTTTCTCCAGAGCCTGGCAGAAACGGGAAAGAAACAATAGATGGTGTTTAAGTTTCTGCAGAGCCTGGCAGAAACGGGAAAGAAACAATAGATGGTGTTTAAGTTTCTGCAGAGCCTGGCAGAAACGGGAAAGAAACAATAGATGGTGTTTAAGTTTCTGCAGAGCCTGGCAGAAACGGGAAAGAAACAATAGATGGTGTTTAAGTTTCTCCAGAGCCAGATCCTGGCAGAAACGGGAAAGAAACAATAGATGGTGTTTAAGTTTCTACAGATCCTGGCAGAAACGGGAAAGAGACAATTAATGGTGTCTAAGTTTCTCAGAGCCTGGCAGAAACGGGAAAGAAACAATAATGGTGTTTAAGTTTCTGCAGAGCCTGGCAGAAACGGGAAAGAAACAATAGATGGTGTTTAAGTTTCTACAGAGCCTGGCAGAAACGGGAAAGAAACAATAGATGGTGTTTAAGTTTCTGCAGAGCCTGGCAGAAACGGGAAAGAAACAATAGATGGTGTTTAAGTTTCTGCAGAGCCTGGCAGAAACGGGAAAGAAACAATAGATGGTGTTTAAGTTTCTCCAGAGCCAGATCCTGGCAGAAACGGGAAAGAAACAATAGATGGTGTTTAAGTTTCTACAGAGCCTGGCAGAAACGGGAAAGAAACAATAGATGGTGTTTAAGTTTCTGCAGAGCCTGGCAGAAACGGGAAAGAAACAATAGATGGTGTTTAAGTTTCTGCAGAGCCTGGCAGAAACGGGAAAGAAACAATAGATGGTGTTTAAGTTTCTCCAGAGCCAGATCCTGGCAGAAACGGGAAAGAAACAATAGATGGTGTTTAAGTTTCTACAGATCCTGGCAGAAACGGGAAAGAGACAATTAATGGTGTCTAAGTTTCTCAGAGCCTGGCAGAAACGGGAAAGAAACAATAGATGGTGTTTAAGTTTCTACAGATCCTGGCAGAAACGGGAAAGAGACAATTAATGGTGTTTAAGTTTCTGCAGAGCCTGGCAGAAACGGGAAAGAAACAATAGATGGTGTTTAAGTTTCTGCAGAGCCTGGCAGAAACGGGAAAGAAACAATAGATGGTGTTTAAGTTTCTCCAGAGCCAGATCCTGGCAGAAACGGGAAAGAAACAATAGATGGTGTTTAAGTTTCTACAGAGCCTGGCAGAAACGGGAAAGAAACAATTAATGGTGTTTAAGTTTCTCCAGAGCCTGGCAGAAACGGGAAAGAAACAATAGATGGTGTTTAAGTTTCTACAGATCCTGGCAGAAACGGGAAAGAAACAATAATGGTGTTTAAGTTTCTCCAGAGCCTGGCAGAAACGGGAAAGAAACAATAGATGGTGTTTAAGTTTCTCCAGAGCCAGATCCTGGCAGAAACGGGAAAGAAACAATAGATGGTGTTTAAGTTTCTACAGAGCCTGGCAGAAACGGGAAAGAAACAATAGATGGTGTTTAAGTTTCTACAGATCCTGGCAGAAACGGGAAAGAAACAATTAATGGTGTTTAAGTTTCTCCAGAGCCTGGCAGAAACGGGAAAGAAACAATAGATGGTGTTTAAGTTTCTGCAGAGCCTGGCAGAAACGGGAAAGAAACAATAGATGGTGTTTAAGTTTCTCAGAGCCTCCTGGCAGAAACGGGAAAGAAACAATAATGGTGTTTAAGTTTCTACAGAGCCTGGCAGAAACGGGAAAGAAACAATAGATGGTGTTTAAGTTTCTACAGAGCCTGGCAGAAACGGGAAAGAGACAATTAATGGTGTCTAAGTTTCTCCAGAGCCTGGCAGAAACGGGAAAGAAACAATAATGGTGTTTAAGTTTCTCCAGAGCCAGATCCTGGCAGAAACGGGAAAGAAACAATAGATGGTGTTTAAGTTTCTGCAGAGCCTGGCAGAAACGGGAAAGAAACAATAGATGGTGTTTAAGTTTCTGCAGAGCCTGGCAGAAACGGGAAAGAAACAATAGATGGTGTTTAAGTTTCTACAGAGCCTGGCAGAAACGGGAAAGAGACAATTAATGGTGTCTAAGTTTCTCCAGAGCCTGGCAGAAACGGGAAAGAAACAATAATGGTGTTTAAGTTTCTCCAGAGCCAGATCCTGGCAGAAACGGGAAAGAAACAATAGATGGTGTTTAAGTTTCTGCAGAGCCTGGCAGAAACGGGAAAGAAACAATAGATGGTGTTTAAGTTTCTCCAGAGCCTGGCAGAAACGGGAAAGAAACAATAGATGGTGTTTAAGTTTCTGCAGAGCCTGGCAGAAACGGGAAAGAAACAATAGATGGTGTTTAAGTTTCTGCAGAGCCTGGCAGAAACGGGAAAGAAACAATAGATGGTGTTTAAGTTTCTGCAGAGCCTGGCAGAAACGGGAAAGAAACAATAGATGGTGTTTAAGTTTCTCCAGAGCCTGGCAGAAACGGGAAAGAAACAATAATGGTGTTTAAGTTTCTCCAGAGCCAGATCCTGGCAGAAACGGGAAAGAAACAATAGATGGTGTTTAAGTTTCTGCAGAGCCTGGCAGAAACGGGAAAGAAACAATAGATGGTGTTTAAGTTTCTCCAGAGCCTGGCAGAAACGGGAAAGAAACAATAGATGGTGTTTAAGTTTCTGCAGAGCCTGGCAGAAACGGGAAAGAAACAATAGATGGTGTTTAAGTTTCTGCAGAGCCTGGCAGAAACGGGAAAGAAACAATAGATGGTGTTTAAGTTTCTGCAGAGCCTGGCAGAAACGGGAAAGAAACAATAGATGGTGTTTAAGTTTCTGCAGAGCCTGGCAGAAACGGGAAAGAAACAATAAATGGTGTTTAAGTTTCTCCAGAGCCAGATCCTGGCAGAAACGGGAAAGAAACAATAGATGGTGTTTAAGTTTCTGCAGATCCTGGCAGAAACGGGAAAGAAACAATAGATGGTGTTTAAGTTTCTGCAGATCCTGGCAGAAACGGGAAAGAAACAATAGATGGTGTTTAAGTTTCTGCAGATCCTGGCAGAAACGGGAAAGAAACAATAGATGGTGTTTAAGTTTCTGCAGAGCCTGGCAGAAACGGGAAAGAAACAATAAATGGTGTTTAAGTTTCTCCAGAGCCAGATCCTGGCAGAAACGGGAAAGAAACAATAGATGGTGTTTAAGTTTCTGCAGATCCTGGCAGAAACGGGAAAGAAACAATAGATGGTGTTTAAGTTTCTGCAGATCCTGGCAGAAACGGGAAAGAAACAATAGATGGTGTTTAAGTTTCTGCAGATCCTGGCAGAAACGGGAAAGAAACAATAGATGGTGTTTAAGTTTCTGCAGAGCCTGGCAGAAACGGGAAAGAAACAATAGATGGTGTTTAAGTTTCTACAGAGCCTGGCAGAAACGGGAAAGAGACAATTAATGGTGTCTAAGTTTCTCCAGAGCCTGGCAGAAACGGGAAAGAAACAATAAATGGTGTTTAAGTTTCTCCAGAGCCAGATCCTGGCAGAAACGGGAAAGAAACAATAGATGGTGTTTAAGTTTCTCCAGATCCTGGCAGAAACGGGAAAGAAACAATAGATGGTGTTTAAGTTTCTGCAGAGCCTGGCAGAAACGGGAAAGAGACAATTAATGGTGTCTAAGTTTCTACAGAGCCTGGCAGAAACGGGAAAGAGACAATTAATGGTGTCTAAGTTTCTACAGAGCCTGGCAGAAACGGGAAAGAGACAATTAATGGTGTCTAAGTTTCTACAGAGCCTGGCCGAAACGGGAAAGAGACAATTAATGGTGTCTAAGTTTCTACAGAGCCTGGCAGAAACGGGAAAGAGACAATTAATGGTGTCTAAGTTTCTACAGAGCCTGGCAGAAACGGGAAAGAGACAATTAATGGTGTCTAAGTTTCTACAGAGCCTGGCAGAAACGGGAAAGAAACAATTAACGGTGTTTAAGTTTCTCCAGATCCTGGCAGAAACATTTAATGGTGTTTAAGTTTCTACAGAGCCTGGCAGAAACGGGAAAGAGACAATTAATGGTGTCTAAGTTTCTACAGAGCCTGGCAGAAACGGGAAAGAGACAATTAATGGTGTCTAAGTTTCTACAGAGCCTGGCAGAAACGGGAAAGAGACAATTAATGGTGTCTAAGTTTCTACAGAGCCTGGCAGAAACGGGAAAGAGACAATTAATGGTGTCTAAGTTTCTACAGAGCCTGGCAGAAACGGGAAAGAGACAATTAATGGTGTCTAAGTTTCTACAGAGCCTGGCAGAAACGGGGAAGAGACAATTAATGGTGTCTAAGTTTCTACAGAGCCTGGCAGAAACGGGGAAGAGACAATTAATGGTGTCTAAGTTTCTACAGAGCCTGGCAGAAACGGGAAAGAGACAATTAATGGTGTCTAAGTTTCTACAGAGCCTGGCAGAAACGGGAAAGAGACAATTAACGGTGTTTAAGTTTCTCCAGATCCTGGCAGAAACGGGAAAGAGACAATTAACGGTGTCTAAGTTTCTCCAGAGCCTGGCAGAAACGGGAAAGAGACAATTAATGGTGTTTAAGTTTCTCCAGATCCTGGCAGAAACGGGAAAGAGACAATTAATGGTGTCTAAGTTTCTCCAGAGCCTGGCAGAAACGGGAAAGAGACAATTAATGGTGTCTAAGTTTCTCCAGAGCCTGGCAGAAACGGGAAAGAGACAATTAATGGTGTTTAAGTTTCTACAGAGCCTGGCAGAAACGGGAAAGAGACAATTAATGGTGTTTAAGTTTCTACAGAGCCTGGCAGAAACGGGAAAGAGACAATTAATGGTGTCTAAGTTTCTACAGAGCCTGGCAGAAACGGGGAAGAGACATTTAATGGTGTCTAAGTTTCTACAGAGCCTGGCAGAAACGGGAAAGAGACAATTAATGGTGTCTAAGTTTCTACAGAGCCTGGCAGAAACGGGAAAGAAACAATTAACGGTGTTTAAGTTTCTCCAGATCCTGGCAGAAACGGGAAAGAGACAATTAATGGTGTCTAAGTTTCTCCAGAGCCTGGCAGAAACGGGAAAGAGACAATTAATGGTGTTTAAGTTTCTACAGAGCCTGGCAGAAACGGGAAAGAGACAATTAATGGTGTCTAAGTTTCTACAGAGCCTGGCAGAAACGGGAAAGAAACAATTAACGGTGTTTAAGTTTCTCCAGATCCTGGCAGAAACATTTAATGGTGTTTAAGTTTCTACAGAGCCTGGCAGAAACGGGAAAGAGACAATTAATGGTGTCTAAGTTTCTACAGAGCCTGGCAGAAACGGGGAAGAGACAATTAATGGTGTTTAAGTTTCTACAGAGCCTGGCAGAAACGGGAAAGAGACAATTAATGGTGTCTAAGTTTCTACAGAGCCTGGCAGAAACGGGAAAGAGACAATTAATGGTGTTTAAGTTTCTACAGAGCCTGGCAGAAACGGGAAAGAGACAATTAATGGTGTCTAAGTTTCTACAGAGCCTGGCAGAAACGGGGAAGAGACAATTAATGGTGTCTAAGTTTCTACAGAGCCTGGCAGAAACGGGAAAGAGACAATTAATGGTGTCTAAGTTTCTACAGAGCCTGGCAGAAACGGGGAAGAGACAATTAATGGTGTCTAAGTTTCTACAGAGCCTGGCAGAAACGGGAAAGAGACAATTAATGGTGTTTAAGTTTCTACAGAGCCTGGCAGAAACGGGAAAGAGACAATTAATGGTGTCTAAGTTTCTCCAGATCCTGGCAGAAACGGGAAAGAGACAATTAATGGTGTCTAAGTTTCTCCAGATCCTGGCAGAAACGGGAAAGAGACAATTAATGGTGTCTAAGTTTCTCCAGAGCCTGGCAGAAACGGGAAAGAGACAATTAATGGTGTCTAAGTTTCTCCAGAGCCTGGCAGAAACGGGAAAGAAACAATAAATGGTGATAAAGTTTCTCCAGTTGTTTTTTTTTTCGGTGATTTTTTTCCCATAGTTTAAATAACCTTCTTTTATAGGGGAGGTGAATCAATCTTTTCAGAAGGATTTAAAAACTTCTCTCAAAAATATACAGATTAACTATGAAGAATATCAATATCAACGTTTATAAAAGCAATATTCTATTTACTAAAAATAAAAAATAAAAATATTCAAAATCTAAATATACCTTTAAAAAAGTCTCTCAAATATATATAAACTATGAATAATGTTAAAATAAAAGTTTATAAGAGTGACATAAAATTAGGAAAAAAAAAATCTAAATATGCCTCAATAAATTGAAATTACAATCACAATCCACAATAGGCATTCACAACCATATTCCGGACCCAGGTACCCAAACTCACGCCATTCATTGATCGAGTGATAATGATGATGATGATGATGATGACAAAACTCGATGGTGAGTCATCATACGTTCATAAATCTTCAGCATAACTTTGGTGATTTGATTTCGTTCGACCTTTTTTTTCACCAGTCATTAATGATACCTTATCATCAGTAAAAGAAAAAAAAGGTGTTATATTGAAATGAACTTGCGCTGTTATAATCTACTCTCTATTTCCCTTTGTGGATGCTCTCTCTCTCTCTCTCTCTCTCTCTCTCTCTCTCTCTCTCTCTCTCTCTCTCTCTCTCTCTCTCTCTCTCTCTCTATCAACAGTAAGAGGAAAAAAAGGTGTTATATTGAAATGAACTTGCGCTGTAATAATCTGTTTATTTCCCTTTGTTGATGACCTTTGTTTTTGCGACTCTTAAATTACGCACCTCTCTCTCTCTCTCTCTCTCTCTCTCTCTCTCTCTCTCTCTCTCCTTTACTCCATTTTCCTAATACTTTTTATCTACTTTCGCTCCTTTTACTCTCTCTCTCTCTCTCTCTCTCCTTTGCTTATGTCTACTCCATATCCTAATACTTTCCATCTACTTTTGCTCCTTTTATTCTCTCTCTCTCTCTCTCTCTCTCTCTCTCTCTCTCTCTCTCTCTCTCTCTCTCTCTCTCTCAGAAGGGCGAGAGGAGGTTCCCGATTACCAGTCAAGTTCACAGTCCCTGAGGAGCGACCCTTCTCATATGCAGATTAAAAAAAAGGCAATGAATGATGTATGTGGGATATTACCATATGCTACACACATTACCGATGAATTTGCTACACTATCTCTCTCTCTCTCTCTCTCTCTCTCTCTCTCTCTCTCTCTCTCTCTCTCACACCACACACACTATAAATATATATGTATATATATATACACACATATATATACATATCATATATATATATATATATATATATATATATATGTATATATATATATATATATATATATATATATATATATATATATATATATATATATATGTATATATATATATATATATATATATATATATATATAGAGAGAGAGAGAGAGAGAGAGAGAGAGAGAGAGAGAGAGAGAGAGAGAGAGAGAGAGAGAGAGATGTGTGTACGTGTATGCTTATAATGCTTATATACATATTTGTCTATATACAGAGAGAGAGAGAGAGAGAGAGAGAGAGAGAGAGAGAGAGAGAGAGAGAGAGATGTGTGTGTAGGTGTATGTTTGTATACATATTATTTGTCTGTAAACATGCAAGGATTTACCTGGGGGTAAATTCGTTATAATACGACATATTTCATACAATTAGGTAATAAACATGGTGATTTCTTTAACCAAGATTCGAACAAAGTAAAAATATTCAGCCAAAGGTTATGACGAAGTAAACTTCTATTCTGCTTTGTTCATTACCTCTGCAAACGAAGTTAGAAGGAGGTTATGTTTTACCCCCCGTGCGTGTGTGTGTTTGTTTGTGAACAGCTTCCTGGCCACAATTTTAATCGCAGAGTAATGAAACTTGCAGGGATTAACTGTTATGTAAATATGTTGAAATGAACAAATTTTGGAAGGTCAAGGTCAAAGGTCCCATACAAACCATAAAAAAAAATTAAGAAAACAAGAGGAAGAGAAATAAGATAGAATGGTGTGCCCAAGTACATGGCCTTTGCTTTCAATGCTGTGCCAATATGGTTGGCCTACATTGACAAGCCTCGCAATTTCTTTCAATCTACTGTTTGCAAAGCATCTTTGCTTATCATGAGTCTATACTAGACCATTACGAAACCTCAACCTTGAGACTGAGCCTTAAAATTCACGTTTTTATTTGACTCTTTAAAGTTCAGTTAACTTTTTTGTTTATAATTACTAGATAGACATGAATGGAACACAATAAATGATAGAGCAAATAGTGCGTCGTACAATCAGTCTTATCTACCGGATGTTGTATACCTTGAGAAGGAAACGCCCCGCTTCGACTTACCATAGGCCTAGCCCCACCTATTTCTCTCTCTCTCTCTCTCTCTCTCTCTCTCTCTCTCTCTCTCTCTCTCTCGTACAAAGGCCCTTAAATGGGGCTCCTGCTCCTGTACATTTGCCTCTCCTCCTCCTCCTCCTCCTCCTCCCTCACGGAACATGACTGTCAGAAAATAATAACGTCTAGATGCGGAGCCTCATAACTCATGTCAACACTTAAATTGAAAACCGATTAAGATGATCGATGGTGACCACGAGGCCGACTCTTTCATCCGAGGT